>NC_063165.1:87390922-87520922 GCF_023159225.1 Perognathus longimembris pacificus | reverse complement strand
AAAATTGAGACCGGGGAGCGGGGGCCGGCGGGGTGACGGGCTTCCTCTCATCCTGCCTAATCAGAACAGACACTCCAAAGCGGCTCCCGATGTGACCGGCTCAGGAGGTTTAATGGTAGCTCCTCCCGAGGCCGGACGCCGGGATGGGACCAAGCCGGGTCTGATGCAGAACAGAGGATCTGTCAATAAGCAGGAGGAAGGTGATTTCTCCAGAGAGCCCTGTCCTGCTGCAGCTCTGAGCACTGTCACTTCAAATAGATAAAGAACAAAAAGAGATTTTTAGGAGTGAGCCATCAAAGCAGCAGCTAGTCTGCAGTTTTCTGTTCCGTAACCCAACGATAAATTGATGACAAATAGAATTTCACCTGCTGCTGATTTGAAACCCAGAATTGTACTCCCCTCAGCACCACCACCGAAAAAAGAGGGAATTTTGGAAACTACTGGAAGCAAAACGTGAGTTTGCAGTCACTGTTGGAGGTGGAGCAGCCATGGTGGCTGCTTCCCCACCGCCCCGGCCCCCCAACGCCCATTTAGAGTCACAGCACAACCAAACAGATGGTTAAAACAATTTACAAAAGTAGAATTTGTGATGGGGGTGAGCGGTAGCGGAACAGCTCAGAAAAGCCAGGAAGGACGGCTGTGTGAGTAGTTCAGGAGGTTGGCGTCCACAGGAAGGACTGGGGCAATGATACACTTGGGGACCTCCACGGAGCGCTGGTGTGCCTGGGGGGGGGGGCGGGGGGGGAAAGATTTCGTG
Source organism: Perognathus longimembris pacificus (assembly GCF_023159225.1). NCBI lineage: Eukaryota > Metazoa > Chordata > Mammalia > Rodentia > Heteromyidae > Perognathus > Perognathus longimembris. The sequence goes on along the minus strand of NC_063165.1, from coordinate 87,520,165 downwards.
CTCCAAGAAAAGCTCCTTTCCTTCCCTTGCCAAAAAAAAAAAAAAAAAAACGGGCAAAATAATAAGGATTGTCATTTAGAGACCCCAGGCCCACCCCTCCTTTACTGGCTGGAAAGCGACTCTATGTGTGTGTGTGTGCCTGCATGTATGTAAACAGATTTTCTCTGTGTGTGTATGTACATACACACACATATTTATCTGTACCTATGTAGGTACACATACATACACTCTTTCTGTAGACACAGGCACAGAGAGAGACTGAAAAAGGGCCACCCCTGGGGCCACAGACAGCACGAACACACACACACACACACACACACACACACACACACACACACCATACAATCTGGTGGTGCTCCACTTTTTCCACAGTGGTTGTGTCTGGCTGATGGTCACTAAATGCATGTGCATACACACTCACTACACACAGATGAATGGTGGTAGCAAGCTGGGCACAGACAGTGACTTACTCAGGGAGGAGTTACGTCTCTTCTGTCAAAGCAGTTGCTTGACCAGAAGCATTGCCATTTTGCACGCAGTCACCATCTTACAAGAAGCTGTTCCCGTTAAACCACATCCTATTATAAAGACTTGTTTTCCCGGGGCTGGAGGCATGGCTCAAGTGGCAGAACTACAGCTGAGTAAGCATTCGTTGTCTTATAACTTTACCAAGTGTCCTGGTTTGAGTTGATTGCTCAAACCAACTTTTAACCCTTTCAAACTAGCTAACCATGCGAGATGGTAAACCTAAGTTCTGACCAATCAAAACGAAAGTCAGCAAGTAACTCATTAGGGATAAAACCTGCGTGGAGTTCCTGGCGGGTGCAATTGCTTGCTGGGCTTCCTGTAAGCAGCAGCCTTTTGAAGAAGTAAGCTCTGCATTGCTGAGTTCCTTTCAAGTTGGATATTTGAGAGGAACTCAGATCATTTTAAAATATGACAATCTCAGGGCCCCTATCGCTAGGACAGTGACAAAAACCAACATGAGAAACTCTCCCCCACCCCCTTCTGTGACCGATGAAATGCCACGTGTCTCATTATTCCGTGAGCCGTCCTCTTTCTTCTCTTTAGCAAATCTTAGGAGTAGCTGGCCGTACCACACACAAAATCATCTATAGAAACCTGGGGGTCCTTTTATGTTTACAGACACTGAAAGGCTTGAGCTTGCCTACATACTAGAATTTTCCAGGTTCCATCTCTTTCTCTAGTTAAATATGTCAGGGTGAAAAAGTTGTGTTTCTTTGATTGTCTTTCTGGGAATAATTTTAGCAGTCTGTTCCACTGTTAAAAACTGCACTGTGATCTTGACAAATGTATAATGTCAGCTTTAATGTATCAGACCTATCAGCTCAATGAAAATAACTCAGAAGTATTGATCACCTAATGATTTTTGGTGTATTCATTAACATCCGCAGGCCACTCATCCTGCTCGGGAGCTCGAGCAGTGCTGATGACACGTTAGCGAGCTGCTGATTGTTTATTAGGAAACAGATCAGTTACTGGATTAGTGTGTCAGAATATACTACCTTTCACTACTTGACAAACTTTCAAATTATTATATTCCTCCCCCCTCCCATTTTTTTTAATTTGAAGCTCTAGAATCAATTTCAAAGAGAGCAAAGGAATTTGAACAATTGTGAGGAAAAACAATTTACCTGGGCCAGACTTCTGCCCTTCTGATCTTGGATATTAGACTGTGAGAAGTTCATAAATGGGAAGCTCAGTGCTCCATGTAAGGCCGAAGCCTATGTCTATATGACACACCTAAATACCATTTCATGGAGGTGCTCAGAGGAGAGTTACATTTTTCTCAGGCACTTACTTAAGTGTCTCACTGATGTTCATGTGCACAAAGCAATTTGCTGTAATAGTCAAGAGATTCTTCTGATCTACAGGGTGTAGGTAGGAGTCACTAACTGCTGAAAAATCATGACAGCCATCCCCTTCCCACTACATATGAAAGGAAAAACTACATGAAGATGTATAGATGCCATCGAAACTTCCCCAGATATTTCCTCTTCTTTGGAAAAGTAGGCTCATAAAACTAGTGTCTAGGTAGTCTGGAAGTCATACAAATATAACATATATTTGAGCAAGTAAAGACAACAAAATATAAGACCACTGTATGTGTGTGCGTGCGTGCACACACACAGATATCAGTACCAGAGCTTGAACTCGAGGCCTAGGTGCTGACCCTTAGCTTTTCCATTCAAGGCTGGCACTCTACGACTTGAGCTATAGCTCTACACCTGGCCTTTTGGTGGTTTATTGGAGACAAGGGTCTCAAGGACTTTCTTGCTCAGGCTGGCTTCACACTTCAATCCTTAGATTTCAGCCTTTTGAGTATCTAGGATCACACACGAGTCACTAGTTCCTGGCTTCTACTTTTTTACATATAGTAATAGAAAGATGTGAGTTACCATCAGCATCTTAAACATTACAGAAATCTAAAAAACAACAACAAAAACCCAACAACAGCTTCATGGAACTCAAGGGAAAAGACTAGCTCAAATACTTCAGTTCTGGGAAGTAGGTGCTAGAATTAAGCTGCATCCGCATTTATTAACCCTAAATTGTGATCTCTGACATGACAGGGGTGGACATTTATGATTAACTCTGAACTGCCTGGGCTGTGGCTGAAGGAGGAAAGAGCCAGGAGAAAGAGATGCTATTTCCACCACCTCCTTCACGGGGGTGCTGATGTGATGGTCTTGAAAGAAAAGGCACAGCCACACACAGTGGAAAGGCTTCCAAATAGTTCAGCAGAGGCAGGTCCTCCACTTTCTACAGGTATGAGAGTCTGAATTAGACTTGGTTTTCCTTTTCAGTTTAAGATCTTCCTTCACTTGCTGTGACAACTGAATGCAGTCACTGGGAGCTTAACAACTGATGGGAAATAGACTGGCAAGAAGCTTTCTGAGCACCTGTAATATGCACTAAACACAGCTTGAACCGGGCCAGTTTTTGTGCGTGTGATGTGTGCAATGCATGTTTACTGATTTGCATTTTAGATCATCTTTGGTTTGGTCTAGATCTTATTCAAAAACTGGACGTCCTTCAGAATTCCCTTTGATTATTTTTAAATATACAGAGTTAACATTCCTTTCCTGAGACAAAAACTAGTAGGTTTTTTCCCACAATCTCCTAGCTTCCAAAAACGATGAAGAAGGCTCCCTAGAGAAAGCCCTGAGCTGCTCCTGGGGCTTGCTAAGCATCATTTGCACAGCCTTGGAAACCTGAGAGACCCTGTTAGCACCCACAGGGAGAAGAGGGGTCCTCGCCATAAGCAACAGTTTTTACCCCGTCACCTTCTCTCCCGCCCTTCCTCCCAGCAGAAAGTGGCCCCCGTTGCCACGTGAAATGACGCCTTGCTTTTCCTCCTTGCGCGGCACGACTCTCGGCCCCAGGACAGACCACGAGCCCCGGTCTTCAGTACAACCCTTTCCCGCGATTCCCTGCATGTTCCCTCATCTTAGAAAATGTACTTCTACAGCTGTCAACAGGTCCGCGAGCTCTCTAGATCCTGGGACCTGAGTTCTCCCCATGGGATTCCAGCTCATCAGATTGTGAGGAAAAGCCTGGAATGCCTTCCAGCCTCTCACGGCCAAATCCCCAGACTCGAGTGTCGATGTCAGAAATCCGGCGCTGCCTCTGAGCCTCAGTCCTCGCAGAAGATCTTAGAGCTCGGAGAGGCTTTCCCATGGCGTGACGGGCCCAGGCTCGGCTTACGCTGAGGACTGGGCGAAGGTCTTCCGAATGTGTGCGAGTGTGTGTGTGTGTGTGTGTGAGAGAGAGAGAGTGTGTTTGGGGACAGAACCATTTGGGGCCATCTCTTTGGAAGCTGCCCCAGGCATGGAGTTTAAGGTTGTGTCTCTTTATGAGATTTGTCTCCTCTACAACATTGTTTAAGCCAATACCCATTAGTTGAAGTAGTAAAAGTATCTGTTGTGAAGAAACCCCTTTTATTGACTAATCTGCAACCAAAGTTTTTCTGAATGTTTGTTTTATAAGCTTGTAAAAGGCTATCTTCCTAATATTTACAAATGTCCGTGGCTGGGTAGGCGTGCACTACGTTTGGGAGCGTCTCCAAATCCCCTTGGGACGCTTCAATCCCGGAAGACCTAGTTGTATATACTAAAGGATCTGACTTTCCATTCCCTAGAACATGTTTAAATCCTGCACTTTCAAAACAGGCACACACTCAGCTCTGACCTGGCAATATATATTGATAATTGTTTAAAGACTCTAAAATATTACAGCCTGTGTCGATTTGATAAGAGAGCTAGATCATGCACAAAGACTCCAAGCCAGGAACCCCAGTGGTCTCGCTTGTACCGAGTCAGTACCGGGGGCTGGAACTCACACGCTTGGCTCACACGCTTGTTCGGCTTTTTTTCTTTTTTTTTTTTTAACTCAAAGCTGGTGCCCTACCACTCGAGCCACGCCTCCAGTTGCACTTGTTTTCTGGTTGAGTGGAGATAAGAACATCAGATTTTTCCGCCCTGTTTGGCTTCAAACTGTGATCCACAGATCTCAGCCTCCAGAGTAGCTAGGACCACAGGCAGGAGCCACGAGCACCCAGCCTTCTCTTTATTTTCTGTTAGCTCATCTTTTTCCCCAGAAGAAATAAGGCATGATCACAAATCCTACAGTTGGGAAGGGGGAAATAAAATCACTAAACCCTTCAAATATTAAGTTGATGAATTAAAATTAAGATGGCAATTCTATTGGAAACATGACAAAAACAGGAAGTTAAAGGAAAAAATTGAGTGGAATCAACAAGGTTACACGCAAGTAACACCTTAACATTAATAGAAATCTATTTCCCATTTTGACCCGGAAACCTCTTCAATTAATTACTAAAATCTATTTACACAGCAACAAGATAAAAATCAATGTGAGTCCTGGCACAGGAGCTGTCCGGCTGCCCGCCCTCTCTCACATATGAGACCAGGAGAACCTCAGTTGCTCACATGTCTGTTTTTCAGCAGCTCCCTGACCCAGTGATGTATGAAGTAAACCACTGTTAGTTTCTGCTTCAGATCAGGAGGAAGCCAGGCCTGTCGCCCGGCCTGGGCGGGCTTGAGAATGCCAATGACCCCCCCTGGCCAGTACACAGAGAATAGGGCCAGTCGGCCCGCAGGCTGCATGAGAGAAGGAGGGCCTTTGGGGCAACCGCGCAGAGGTGCTTTGGCTGGGAGATACTGCAGGCCCAAGTTCAGGCCCCATGCGGTCTCCTTAGCCAGGAGACGCCATGAAGTTCACAAGCAGCACCTGTGCTTACAGACAAACGCGGGCACGACTTTCAGTGATAACAGCATCCATTAAAGTAGGATGGAAAGTAGTTAAGAATGATGCGGAGAAGTAACAAATTCTTGGGGGACTGAGCAAAGATGGTGGCTCTTTATGAGTGTCTCCTTCTGCTGTCAGACAGCAGAGGGAGGCAGGGCCCTGGCCAATGGGGCTCTGCTGCCCCATGCCGTCCCTGGCTTCAGAGGAACACAGTGTACCCACCTCCCCGGCCCCCTCCCCACCCCCAAGCAGGTCCAGAAAGTCAGGGGTCACAGAACCTAAAAAGACTAAATTCACTGAGAGCTGAGCATCCGCTTCCTACTGCTCCAGTCACTTCCTCTCTTCCTTAATTTTTTGCCCTCCCAAGGTAATTTAAAGCTGGATATCTATGTACTTCGATTTTCCTCCTCAAACAGAGAATGCCAATATGAGTGAAAAGAAATGTAAAATTATTCAACAAGCAGGCAGTAAAAACTGCTCTGAGACCACCAGTCTGCTATCTACATGGGCTCCTTTGCCCCCAAACTTTTTCACATGCTGTTTGTGCTTTCAGAGCATTTCTTTCCCCTTGTATGTCTGGCAAACTCCTATTCACCCTTCAAAACCTATCTAGAACACACCATCTCCCACCTAGCATTGCTTGCTCCATTTCTCTGTGACTCGGGTGAGAGGGAGCCAAGTCCTCGTTCACCTTTGTGCTCTTGTGCCTGGGAAGGTGTCTGGTGTGAAAGCCGACCCTCTGTGAATATTTGCTGAATAAATGAAAACACATAACTGGATGAATGAAGGGATGAATGAAGGAACAAACAAATAAGTGGACAGATAAACTATGGTACATGATTCAGTTGCTCACTGTCTTAATGACTAGGATAAATCTCAAAAGACACCCCCCCCCTTCTCAGGTGTCCTTACTTTGCCAACAACTTAAGAATTCATTTTTACCTTTTCCTGTAGCTTCTGAATCCTCAAAAAAAAAAACATCAATGTGTCCTATGTTTGTGTTTGGTCTTATTTTTGTTTTGTGGCCATGGCAACTCTATTCTGCTTTTTCTTTCCTTTTATTTTTTTTGTGCCAGTACTGGGGCTTAAACTTTTTTGCTCAAGGCTATACTCTATGACTTTAGGCACAGCTCCACTTCTGTTTTTTAGTGGTTAATTGGAGATGAACACCTCAGGAACTTTCTTGCTGCCCTGGTTTCAAAGCATGTTCCTCGGATCCCAGCCTTCTGAGTTGTTAAGATTACAGGCATGTCCCATTGGTGCCTGGCTGATATGCCCACTTTAAAGACTAAACTACACAGGACAAGGTCACAGACCAGTCACAGTAACGGGTTCAACCTCGCCGAAGCACTACGAAAGAGGAGGAGGTAGCTCGCCAGCATCCTGAAGGGCTCACGTTCTCCAAGAGAGGACTGTTCACATGTCCTAAACACATGGCCGCCTCTCTCGTGGGTATAAGAGCTCGGTGTGACTCCTAGACAAAATCTAGATGCACACATCCTCGGGAACTGGAAACGGTATGAGAATCATTCACTCACATCTCCTTATTGTACTGCTGCGAAAGACACTCAGAAAGATCATCTCATGCCCAGGACCCGGGTCTAAGTCTCTCGGCTTCAGTTTCCAAATTTCAGGCACTCAGCCAAGAGCTCCTTCGGCCACCTGCAGGCCGGCCTTCCGAGAGCCTCTCCTGCACCGCGGAGCGCTCTGTCCCGGCACCTCGGCCACCTCTCGGGAAAGGCTCAGCCACGGAGCTGCTACTTACTTGAAGGGCTTCTCTCCAGTGTGGGTTCGGATGTGGTTGTTGAGGGTGGTGGCGCCTGCAAAGGCCCGGCCGCAGTAGCCACACTTGAAAGGCCGGTCGCTGGAGTGAGTGACCACGTGATTCCTCAGTTCTGAAGGCTGGGAAAAGGACTGAGAGCAATGGCCACACTGGTAGGGTCTGAAACAAACAAAGAGATGCCGGTCAATGCTTTCTAGGTTGCTGCGGGAGCTGTGGTTCGTGGCCAAAACATTTTGATGACATTTTCTCACTGTGTGCCTGCGTGTGTGGCTTGGGTGCTATCCTTTTAGCTTTGGCACTCAGGGAGGGTGCTTTCCCACTTGAGCCACAGCTTCACTTCTGGTTTTTTGCTGGTTAACTGGAAACCAGAATCTCATGGACATGTTATGCCCAGGCTAGCTTTGAACTGCAGTCCGCAGATCTCAGCCTCCTGAGTAGCCAGGATTGACGGGTGGGAGCGACGAGAGCCTGCTCTTTTCTTACTTTTTAGGACGGGGCGCTTTGGCTGTGGGACTGCCGCGGGAACCAGATTCGGAGCTCCCGAGACACCGTTCCCCAAGTGAATATTCCCTTCCAGGATGAATCACGCCACTCCAAGAACTCCTGCCTTCTCATCTTTCTCTCCCACAGGCAAATATCAGCCTTAAAAGCACAGGCTTATTTAAGCCGAATGTTACTAGGGAAAATACGTAATTGTCTCTTATGTTTCCATGACATTCTTAACTTTCCAAAGTGCTTTCAAATCAGTTATCTAGTTTAATCTGTGCAGTAATCCTCTGGGATAAGGAACACGGTCGTCGTCTGTCCGTTCAGAAAGCTGAGGACACACTGTCCTCAGAGCTCTTCATCGGCTGTTGATCCTGAGGGGGGTCTCAGGGACTCCGGCAGACAGGCAGACAAGTGGGCAGGTCGCTGGTGTGTTCTCCTAAGTGCTGAACTGGGGTCTACTCGAAGCACAACCACTGACACAGCACAGATGAGCCCAGACTTTGCTGGCAGTAGCTCACATCTAGAAGCCTAGCTATTCGGGAGGCTAAGATCCAAAAGCCTGAGGTTGAAAGCCAGCCTGGGCAGCAAGGTCCGCAGCACCCCATCCCCAAATAATCTGCACAAAGTCAGACTGGAGGGTGGCTCAAGTAGTAGAGCTCCAATTATGAGCCAGAAAGCTGAGTAAAAATACCAGGCTCGGTACCAAAAATGGAAAGAATAAAGAAAGAAAGAAATTCTGGCTTCCCTTTTTCTGTACCCCATCCCCCCAACTATTTATCCATTAAGTCTTTTTCCTGAACTTTATCTCCTCAGTTTAACCTGGTGCCCAGAAGAATGATTTATAGCAGCCCAGAAATGACAGGCTGTCACTGCACCTCGGAGGGATGGCTTCGGTGCGGAAGCCAATGGAAGCAAGCCATGACAAAAACCTGATAATTAGCAAGATTACCAGAGCACATTCTCCACGGCTCATAAGAAGTAAATCAATTTGGGGTTTTCATAAAATAAATTAAAATTGTCTTCTCTACAGAAGTTCTTCTGCTTACTTAAGCGGACTGCAGTGACTGATATAAAACCCAAGGAGTTTTCCCTATCCAGAGCTATTTCATATCATCCCTTGACAGGGCTCTAATTTGTTTATCAAAATTTTTGTTCAGAGAATTAATAATCTGTCATGAGGGATATTAACAGCATTCACCAGGCCTCGGTCTGGGGCCCTGATGCTGCTGGCTGAATTGGGAAAGGCAATGGGGAATGCAGACTTAATTGCTCTACTGTTAACAAACACATAAGCGCCAATGACTAGCAACCAAAACGAAGGGCTGGGAGACTATGGTAAGCACGCATGCACACACGCACAACAATTCAATTAAGTGCAAAATAAAGTGTGCCCTCTCATTTGTCAAATGAAGTGCTTAATTGTGGCTACTTGCCCCACTGAACACAAATACTATTATTTTACTAGGCTTCAGCACACTGAGCACTGATTGTAGAATTTTTTAGCTTGATTAATAGTCCAGCATTAGTCAATAACTCAATACTATACAATTTTAATTACTTACATTTAGAAATCTATCTAACTGATCTCAAACAAGTTTCAAAGAAATATAAGAGTCATTGGTAAGGAGTTTATCAATCTTGACAAATTACACATGCATTTTATTACAATTATAAAATAATGCCTTGAAAGCCCTTTAAATTATATGCAGAGAAAATGTCCTCTTGCTAGATCTGTTCTTGGTAGTAATGTTAGCCTTCCAAGATTCCTTAAAAAGTAATTCTCTCAGGGATAAATTCTTAAATGCTATCGGAGACTATAAACAAAATAATATATTAATATATGCTATACCCACTGACAATTGATTTTTCTAATAGTGAAGGAACCATTAACATTTATTAGCCTCTGGTTATCTATTTTTAATAGCTATCACTATAAACAATAAGCCACTAAATAAAACCAATTAATCTTCTCTCTCTTTTCTAACTCTTCTGTCAAAAGTTGGGGTGATTTATTTCTCATAGTCAGAAGTCAATCCATCCTTTTTATGTTAATTGTCACAGTGGTAAAGATTTACACACAGGAAAACAGAAATAATCATAGAGGCTGATGTCGAATTTTCACCAAGTTATCAGCAATGAACGGTGAATAGGATTCTAAAACAACTTTCTGTCTAGTACCAGCATAAGGCATTGGCTAGGGGCCCAGTGATCTAGGTGGCACATTCAGCTGGGCCAGACAGAAGCACCCAGAGAGAGAGAGAGAGAGAGAGAGAGAGAGAGAGAGAGAGAGAGAGAGAGAGAGGAGAGAGAGAGAGAGAGACTGCTCCAGCCTCTGACTCCCACTGCTGGACATGGACCGGTCAGCCAGCTCCCCTTACCTCCGCTTCTCTTCTGTCTGGAAAGCGTATAGCCTGATTTAGATGTCCTCTCACATCCCATCCTGCTTCGCTTCGCTCCAGCGTTCGTGCAGGCCCGTGTGCCTGGCCTGAGCGTCTACCCAGCACACGCTCAGGAAGCAGCACCACTGCGCCCTCCGCGTTTCCTGGCGCGTGCTGGCCAGCTCCTTGGCCATGGCGGGTTCTACGCCTCTCTGTGGATGTGCCCACAGGCATCCGCACCCATCCCCATCCACCAGAACAGGGGAACTTTTCATGTACTGGTAAAATGCTGAAAATTAGCTATCAGAAAGTACTGCAGTTGTACACTCAGTCGACAAAATTCCTCTACCCCATTTTTCTGCATTTTCAGTAACTCCTTTAAAAATAAACAAAAAAATGATCGAAAAGTAATTTTAAAACTGATTGTGCGCCTGGGGTTTATTCTAAGAACACAGAAATAAATTCAAGACAGAGCCAGGTCTTTGGTGGGGGTTAGAAAACATTATTTACATCTTGGGAACCTCACATATCACCACTTTTGGGGCGCCGAGTGGCCACCAGGTTAAGACTGCATGTGAAACTTTCTATCCATGCAGCCGGTCTCTCAAGCCACGGGGCCTAAGCGACATAGACTCGGTTGCCACGAATCAACTTTTCATTGTAATGACCAACCTTTCCACCAATCTCAAAATAGATGAGGCTGGATTCATTGAAGGTTAGCCAACCTCATCTCCAAGGTCTGCCTCCTTTGGATGTGCCTACTAGAAAAGCACGTAAGAACTGGTGACCACAGAGGTGGGAAGATGGACATCTGCCCTAGGACAGATCTGGCGCCAGGCATGTGTGCCTTTCCTTGCCAGGACTCTGTGTGTATCCCTTCAGGAGCTGTGGGCCCGGAAAGCGTGGCTTTCCCGGGCAAGGAGGACCGCTCTCTCAAGGGTGCACCGGTGGTAGCCATGCTTACTGCTAGGCGGAACAAGTGCTCAGGATTGACACCTGTGGGCGCTGCGTTTAGCGCGACACTTTCCACGATCTCTCAGCAATGCATTCAGGAACTTCCCTTCTAAGGCACTTTAACTCAGAAAGCATCTCAATGTTTTCAAAGCAGGCACAAAGAACCACAGCACAACCATCAGTAACTGTGGCTACCTGAGACCTCTAGCAATCATTATCCAACGATGAGCTGAATTACCCACTATCGAGACATTAGCCACCTAGCACAGTTGAGCCCAACCGAGAAATTCAAGTATTATTTAATTTCGATTCATCTAAATATAATTAGTCCCTTGTGATTATTTCCAACACAAAAAGATCAATCTTCATTTAAAAAAAGACTAGAAAGTGTTCCATAGTCAACTTAAAAAATGTGTAAAAAGGGACAAAGTGTGTTTGGATTTAGTTAGCATCTCAATGGTAGTGGATTTTGAAGCAGAAAGTAGTGAGGCCATTCCCTCCATTCCCTGGCATTCTGTCCAGGGTGCTCTCTGCCAGAGATTACAGCAGTGAGATGGGCAGGTCATTTGCTCAGTCTGGAATTGGTTTGGTGTACACATAGGAAGAATGAAACATTTAATGAAATTAAGTGTGGTTTGGTTTTAAGTTATTAATCCTTCCATGATTATTTTTTCATGGCATGAAGATTTCCAGGCCAAACGTTCCTCCATTGGGGTTACATCTTCTCCCTGCTCCATGTCAGCCAGCTCAAGTGTGACTCTCGGGCCTTACAGCAGCCCTGCACACGTCAGCACTGGCCCTGTGCTGAGGAAGCACTTAGCTCTACGGAGAAGATTCAGGACAGCAAGCATCTGCAGAGGCTTGAAGCCTGGGAAGCAGATAACCTTTACCCTCAGGAAGAGAAGGGCAGAAGCAGAAGGTGGTTACCTCCTAAGAAGCTATTACGGGCGTGGACTGTCTCCTGGAACTTCCCATATCACATCCAATTACCAATAATGATATTTAAACAAAAAATGTGAAGTATGCCCAGAATGCTGAAGGTAGACTTCTCCTCCAAAAAGGAGAGAGAACAGAAAATGGATTTAAAACAAAGGTAAGCATTATCAAGACACTTTCTGTGAAAAAGAAAATATACTTATCAGAAAGAGCACTGGGGGGTTGGGCATCCGTGGCTCATCCCTGTAATCCTAGCTACTCGAAAGGCTGAGAGCCGAGGCCGAGTGTTCACAGCCAGTGCAGGCAAGAAAGTCCTTGAGACGCTTCATCACCAAATAACCAGAAGGGGAGCAGGCTGTGGCTAAAGTGATAGAGTCCCAGCCTTGGGTGAAAAAGCTGGAGGACAGTGCCCAGGCCCTGAGTTAAAAGTCCTAGTATCAGAACACACACACACACACACACACACACACACACACACACACACACACACTCACGAATCCACTATAATTGAAGGCTTTGCTTACCCTTTTCTAAATGCATTTTTAACCATGTAGCTAAGAATTATAGAGTGCATCTTTCACTTACTGCCAAACTTTCCTGTACAGAGAGAACATTCTAGGTTCCAGACCTAAAAAATAGCTATTCCAGTATTACATGCTAACAGCAAATGATGCATCTAAAATGAAACCAGCAGATCCAATGTTTGGACATCTCCATCTATTTCCTCTTAGCTTCAGGACTCAACTCCTCACATCGGGCTCACATACATGGGCCTTTGTTGTTAACGTTGGACTTTGAGTATAAAGGAGACTGATATCACTGAAGTCGCGATTCTTAATTTTAACTTATTAAGGAAGGATGTTGACCACCTCCCAAGTCTTTATCAACATAAAGCAGGGAAGGGAGAGGTAAGAAATCCATTGCTTGAGCAACTTGCTCCCAGACTGGCTCTGGTCCTTTCTCCATCTCACTGGGAAGGCTGGCCATGCCACATCGGAGGGGTTAGTACAGACGGGAAGCTCGTACCACTTGGAGTTTTTCCAATTGTACTAAATTAGCTTTGATTAAATTAAATTATTTTGTACATAATTTGTACACATAGGCTAATTCTTAAGATTTTATCTGATAGTTTTCAGAAATGTAACAAGAATTATACCACATTTTATATAATATATACTATATTATATATATTATATAATATATAATAAAATATATAAATATGTAATGTAACATTTTCTATAATAAATTTGATAGGACTTAAACTATCATACCTATGATATTCTAAGTATAAGTGGAGTCAGACAAAATAGTCTTTCAGAATTTTCTATTTGACATAAAATATTTTCATTGATTTTATGACAGTCAACATGGAGTCATGTAATAATAAAAACTAAGCTTGAGTGTCACTGTGCAGAAACTTTCAACTGTCACTTAACTTTACCTTGACTATTCAGTTATATGACTAAAACACACCTTTGCAAATAATATTTGACTTTACTCCATTTACAAAGCAAGTCTGTGATTTTGATGCATATTTTATATATATTTTTTTAAAACTTAAAATGAAGCCAGGCGCTAGCAGCTCATGCCTGTAATTCTACCTACACGGGGGTCTGAGATCTGAGGATCATGGTTCAAAGTCAGCCGGGGCAGACAAATCTGAGAAGCTCTTATCTCCAACTAACCAGCCAAAAGCTGGAAGTGGGGGTGTGGCTCAAATGGTAAAGACTTGTGTGCAAAAGCTAAGAAGAGCACAAGGCTCCAAGTTTGAACCTCAGTACTTTAAATAGGACATCAGTTTCAAGCTTGTTGTATCCCTTATGCAGCCAAAAGGGCCACGAACACAGCACGCGAGTCTATTCTGACTTTCGCCAAGACACGGCTGCCTCCTCGGCCCTAATCTACATGTTTCAAAGCAAAATAGCTCCAGCCATGCTTGAGGCTGCAAGTTACTGCTAGAAAGGCGCCAACGAGAAAGCGTTTACGCCTGCCAGTGTGCGCAGTAACCTTACAACGCTGGACTATTTCCACCCTCTGGCTCCACATCTCCACCCGTCTGTCCTTGCTTGGGTTTTCTCAGCACACTCACGCCCTGCCGAGCTGGCAGGGGACAGCTTCGTGCAGCTGACCCCAGCTGCTCAGGAGGCCGAGTTCTAAAGAACATGGTTTGAAGCCAGCCCGGGCAGGAAAGCCCATGAGACTTTTATCTCTAGTTAACTTCAAAAAGCCAGAAGTAGAGCTGTGGCTCAAGTGGTAGAGCGGCAAAAGCTAAGAGAAAGCACTCAGGCCCTGAGATCTAAAAAAAATTAAATTTAAAAGCAGAGTACATATCATTAGGCAAAGAGGGTGAATTGGCTTGCCTTAATTAAGATAATTCAGTGGCAAAAGTAAGAAAGCAATTCAAGAAATCTGTTTCTGGGTCTCCACTCTTAGTTCTAAAAATTATTTTCTGCTTTTCTATTCAAAGTGCATTTTCAATGCTATTTCGGTTTTAATCAAGTTTCCACAGGACATGACGACAAGATAAAACCCAAGCAATCCTTTCATATTGAATTAATTTGATTTTTGTCTTTGGTGCTCCCAGCTATCCAGACTGTCGAATAAACCAGTTTTGATTCATAAATAATAGTTCCATTATATCTACTGTGCCACTCGTCAGAGTACCTGAAATTTTAATTCACTTGTTCAGCTAAATTTCATCCTCAGTTCATGGCCATAAAATTCTTTATTGACAAACTTTCAAACCAACTTTGACTCTGAGGTATCTAGTCAACATTTTTCTTCTGTGTGGATATTAGTTTATTGAATAAGTGGCATCTGTTTTCCTCCACATCACAGGCAGAGTAGGTATTCCCTTTTGACAGCTTCGTAGGATTTATGGGTTTGCATGCTCTGAAGAAAAATAGTACTAAGCAAAAAATTCCAATTCATTACCTCTTAGTACTTAATTAAGTTCATACCCACAGCACACTGGAGGTGAACTCTGAAATGACTGTGACAGCCCAAAGCAGCCAGCTATATTATCTTTGGAAGACAGAGTGGATTATAATTGTCCTAACCTCATTTCCCCACCTGTGATATTCATAAATGCGCTTTCTAGTTTTGCTCGTGTGTGTGTGTGTGTGTGTGTGTGTGTGTGTGGTGTGCACGTATGTGCTGGTACTAGGGTTTGAACTCAGGACCTGAGCATTGTCCTTTGGCTTTATCTCCCAAGGCTCTCACTCGACCACTTGAGCCACGCTCCACTTTTTTTTCTTTTTTCTTTCTTTTTTTTTTTTTTTTTTTTTGCCAGTCCTGGGCCTTGGACTCAGGGCCTGAGCACTGTCCCTGGCTTCTTTTTGCTCAAGGCTAGCACTCTGCCACTTGAGCCACAGCGCCACTTCTGGCTTTTTCTGTATATGTGGTGCTGGGGAATCGAACCCAGGGCTTCATTATACGAGGCAAGCACTCTACCACTAGGCCATATCCCCAGCCCCATGGGCCACTTTTGGGGGGTTAATCGGAGGGAGGAATCTCAGAGTTTCCTGCCCTTGGCTGGCTTCAAACTGAAGTCCTCAGATCTCTGCCAGCTGAGTAGCTGGGATTCCAGGCGTGAGCCATGGGCGCCCAGCTATGGCTCCCTTCTTAAGCTCGGACAGGTCTGTCTGTCAGCCACCGAGGCCCCTGTTGGCACCAGGGGTCCCCCGGTGCGGCTAGCCGTGCGTCATGAGGCGGCAGGAGGGGAGCAGGGGGTGTCACTAAGCAGGCTCGGAGGCAGGGCGGGAGCGGCGCTACCTGTCCGGGTTCTGCGTGCACACGTGCATCTGCAGGAGGATGCGCTGGGTGAAGGTCTTGAAGCACTGGCCGCACTTCCACAGGTGCCAGTCACTGAACTCCGAGTGCAGCTGGCTCGTGGAGGTCGGGCTGGCCAGCACCCGCTGGTTCTTCACGTTGAGCTGGTTGAAGCCCGACTCCAGGGCCCCCGATTTATCCAGGAGGGAGGAGCCCCGGCTGCAGGGCGTCTGGGGGAAGACCACGGAGCGCTGCGGGGCGGCGGCGGCCAGCTTGCTGCTCTTACCGAAGGGCTGCAGGGCGTCTGGCCGGCACATGGCTTCCATGACCGAGGAAGGGACGTTTACTAGAACGACAACAGGGAACACATCACCTTCACCCTCTGGGAATGGATGCATAATAACACGTTTTTTTTCTGGATTGAAAATGAACACAATGTGATTTCTTTTATTTATTTTTGCCAGTCCTGGGCCTTGGACTCAGGGCCTGAGCACTGTCCCTGGCTTCTTTTTGCTCAAGGTTAGCACTCTGCCACTTGAGCCACAGCGCCCCTTCTGGCCATTTTCTACATATGTGGTGCTGGGGAATCAAACCCAGGGCTTCATGTATAAGAGGCGAGCACTCTTGCCACTAGGCCGTATTCCCAGCCCACAATGTGATTTCTTTCCTTTTGGGTACAGGGGAAGCACTTTGCCACAGAGCTACATCCCGGCCCATTAAGAACACCTTTATTACGAATTAATAACTCTTCCAACACCCGTTTGTTAAACAACTTCCTCAAGGTCAGGATTGGTCTTACACGATCTTCGCCTTCAAAATTAACGTTGACTGAGATACAAGACTCCACAGGGCGGCTCCATGAGCGAGCGGGCTGCTGGAAAGGGGCTCTGATGGGGAGGGCTTCCCAGAGAGGGTGCGTTCAACAGGGCAAGGGGAGGCATCAGCACAGGGGGGCTGGTTGGAAGGACAAAGGAAAGATGAAGGCTTGGTGGACAGGAAGGGAGACAGGCCCTTCCAGAGCACCTGTTCCTGGGGAATTTGGAGGCCAGGATTAGAGAGGGCCGACTTCAGAGTGCCTTAAAAGTCCAAGTAAATAAATACATCAACTAAATGGCAGCTTAGGAAACAGACCCAGGTTGTTCTGAGCAGAAAGGAAACACGGAGTTCAGGGAGAGCTCAAGAGGGCAAAGCAGATGGGCGTGTCGTGGATAAACTAAGAGTGTGAGGCCAACAGAGACAGTGCTCACTGCTAAGGCATCAAGAGAGACCCTGGGTCAAATCCTGACTCCGCTTTGAGTACACACGATCTCCTAAGAGCTGCTCAATCACTCTGTGCCCCGCCTCCCTCCCGTGAGTGGCAGTTACAACCCTAAAAACAACGGCAGCATGGGTTAGTGGTTGAGATGGCCCTGAGTCTAAGTCTGCTACTTACCAGCCTTGTGGGTGTGGGCAAGTCTCAATCTATTATCTCGTCCTTGGTGAAACACAACGTGGCCACCCTAATAATGAACGCATTTAGTGGGGAGTGTGACCTAGGACTGACGCTCGTTAGTGTGGGGCTCTGGCTGTCTGCTTTCCTGACTGTTCAGGCTCTTTTATGAGGTCTGGGCTTGGTCCTGGAAAGCACTCACCTCAGGCCTGACAACCAACAGCAGCCACCACGTCCCCCATGATGAAGGAAGCAGAGACCAGAACGGTGGGGCGGGGGGGGGGGGGCTCTAAACTGGGTGGTGGCAGTGGTGGTGGAGAAGGAACTAGAAACAAGAAACACTTTTTGGAGCAGGGAAATCTAATTCACATGAAATGTCTTCCTTTTAAAGTTCTTACTTTGTGAATACTATTTATGAAGGATCCGCAGATCACTCCACAGCTCTGAAGGTGATTAGAATACACAAGATATGGGTGAAATCTTTTTCGAAAGAAATTCATGGCTAGGCACCCGTGTCTCACTCTTGTCTGTAGCTGTATCCACTCAGGAGGCTGAGATCTGAGAACTGTGGTTCAAAGCCAGCCTGGGCAGGAAAGGCTGTCAAACTGTTATCTCTAATTAACCACCTAAACACTGAAAGTGGATCTGTGGATCAATGTGGTAGAGAGCAAGCCTTGAGCAAAAGAGTTCCAGGACAGTGCCCAGGCCCTGAGTTCAAGCCCCACAGACTACAAAAAAAAAGAAAGAAAGAAAGAAAGAAAGAGAGAGAGAGAGAAAGAGAGAAAGAAAGAAAGAAAGAAAGAAAGAAAGAAAGAAAGAAAGAAAGAAAGAAAGAAAGAAAGAAAGAAAGAAAGAAAGAAATCACAGATTTTTCCTAGCAGGCTGGCTTCTAATCGTGATCCTCAGATCTCAGCCTCCTGTGTAGCTAGGATTACAGGCATGCGCCACTAAACATCTGGCTATTTTCTACACTTTTTAACAAAATCTTTTTATTTGCCTATGGATCGTTACTTTCTAAACAGACATTGAAATATAAAGAAGGATATTTGGCAAAATTTGGATCCATTATTGTCTACTGGTCCTGGTGCTTGAACTAAGTAAGGGCCTGAGCCTCTTTTGTTCACAGATAGTAAAGAAAATTTTGTATTTATATCTCTAAAAGTCTGTGTAGTAAACCAGGATATGTGAGATCTGAATTACAGAAGATAACACATAACAAAAAACCAGAGGATTTAGTACAATGAAAACAAATGAATATGTAGACAGTAAAAAGAGGGATGGTTGGTTGGAATGAAACTATTTGCTCGCTTATTATTCCCTTTTCCAAGAAACATAGCAATAACTACTCTGTATTCTACTTTGGGGATGGCGCCTTATTGTACATATAAATAAATTTAATTCTCAAATAAAATTGAGCCATGTCATTTAAAGGAAAGAGAAAGTAGGATATAGTTGAAATTTTTTCACAAAAGCAAGCACATATAATTTGTAAGCTGTCCTGTAGAGTACCTAAACACTTCCATAGGAGCCAAAAGATCTGAAAAGTTTTTTTTTAAGCAGAATGTTTTTGAAGAAAAAAGAGATTATTTTTATGAATCTCCACTGCAGTGAATATGATAATCAAAACTATTGACCAAACACAGGAAATTATCAGAAAGGAGGCAGAGAATGAATGAGAAAACACAATGGTAGACTGGAAGTATAGCTCAATTGGTGGAGTACTAGGCAGGAGTGAAAAAGCAGAGTGAGAGTGTAAGGTCCTGAGTTCAAGCCCCAGTACCAGCAAAAAAAAAAAAAAAAAAAGGGCCCGGAGATAGAGGCTAGCATGATGACCAAGGAGATGAAGTGTTTTTTCTGAAGCAGCACTGAGCTGCTAAATCTCCTTAGTCTATAAAGACACAGCTGAAGAAGATGGGGTGTCGAAGGCTTGAAGAATTTAGTCAAGAAAAATATAAATTTAATAAATCTGGACAATTAAGACATGAAGGGAAGATGGGTGCTAGCAGCTCATGCCTATAATCCTAGCTACTTAAAAGATCTGAGGAGCCTGGTTCAAAGTCAGCCTGAGCAGACAACTTGGAGAGATTCGCCAATTAACCACCCAAACCCTGGGACCGGAGAGGAGAGGTTCAAGTGGCAGAGCACCAGGCCTGAGCTGAAAGGGTGGGCACTGAGCACGAAGGAGGCCACGCCTTCCCAAACTCCCAGGTGCCCAACAGGTACGGAGCCTGCGTGACTTGCGTGACACCGTGCTAGGCACGGAGGACACAGGGAACAGGAAAGCTCAGTCCGGCCCTCGTGGCACTTACATTCTCACGGAGACACAGACAGCAAGCAGATGTTTTCACAAATAAACATTTACTCATTTTCATCAAATCTAAAGATGCATCCATTGCATCATTATAATTTTAACCATCATTCATGGCCAAGACACCTGACAGTTTCAGAAAGACTAATTCTTAAAACACTAAATGTTTCTGAAGAATACATGTGATCCCTAGAATATTAACTGAGCAACTAACCTAAAACTCAAGAAAGCTCAAAGTGTGTTTTAAGCGGGACTGTAAGAAGATCAAATATGTGCTATGAATGCGTCATCATTCCATGTAGATAAATTAATGTATATTCTATCCTACTAATAGTGTGAAAGAGAAACAGGGGCTGAGGGACACAGTGGTGCGTGCCTACACTCCCAGCTACTGCTTGGGTATAATAACAAGACAGTGTCTCAAAAAGACAGAGAGTCCAAAGGCAAATGCAGAAAGAGAGCATGTACTTGGATGCCAAAAATGATCTCTGTAAGAATAGCTAAGCATCCGTCAACATTCTGATAATCTCTTGTGTCCACAGTCCTTTCTTGGCTTTGACCTAAGGGATCCAAGTACCTGTTAACAAAATAAATGGATAAACTGGAACAATAAAATAAACAAGACTACTAGGTGCCAGTGGCTCAGGCCTATAATCCTAGCTACTCAGGAGGTTGAGATCTGAGGACCGTGGTTTGAAGCTAGCCGAAGCAGGAAAGTCTGTGAGACTGTTATCTTCAATCAACCACCAGAAAACTGGAAGTGGTGGTGTGGCTCAGTGGCTGAGCACTAGCGTGGAGCTGAAGAGCTCAGGGACAGCGCCCAGAGTTCAAGCCCCACAACCACCACCAACAAAGCATGCTTTTGGAACTTCTCTGCCCACCTCCCCTCCTGGCTATGTTCCTAAAGAGGGTGAGTGTGGGGCCCAGGAGGAAGCCAGGCCCTGCAGTAATCCAATCCATCCCAGAGAGCAGCGACACAGAAGAAAGGCACAAAGACTACTTCATCAACAGCACCTGATGACCACAAGGTGCACGAGGATGAGGCCTGAAGGCTTTCCAAGAGAGCAATTGAATGGCCAGGAGCGAGGGAACATTAACCAGGGACTGGGGAGAGGCAGTCTGTGGGGGTGGGCACCAAGTGTTCAGCTGTGTTTGGTTTGAGATGCCTTATGACACAACATTAAGATGCAGAGGAGACAGTTGGGTGGGAGCCCAGGGCTCAGCACAGAAGTCAGGATTGAAAATACAGACCTGGGAGGTCCTGTTGTTGGGTTCTCTAAGAATCAGATTCTGGAATGGAGATTTGCAAAGTGAGTGTGTGTGTGCGCGTGTGTGTGTGCGCGCGCGCGAGCGCGCGTGTATGTGTGTGTTGTGGGGGGCACTAAGGAGTTGGGGAGTCAGGTGATTAAGACTGGGTTAGATTTCCCAGGTCTGGAGCTCAAAATGTGCTTTGAGAGAAGGGAACAGGTCCTTTATCTCTCACATAGAGCACGCTCACCAGGGCCTGCATGGGAAGGGAGGGAAAGGGAGGGGAGGGGAGGGGAGGGGAGGGGAGGGGAGGGGAGGGGAGGGGAGGGGATGTAGGTGGCGATGGGTGTGCAACCTTAGGCTGAAGACAATTCCTGTAGAGACACCCACCTCAGCCTCTCGGGTGCCCAGGAACTTGGGGCACAAGTACTCTCAATCCCGCAGCAAACCTGGCGTGGACCACAGTATTCTACCGACTCTAAGAAGACAACCTCTGTGGTCTGTGGTTGTTCTCTGTGAACACCTTTCCTGCGGGCCCTGGCTTCCCCTGCGTAGTTGCTGGGGCATCCCTGAGCAATCATTTCCATTTTACTCTTTCAAGAATCCTTAAGGGCTGTCCGGTCCTGGGACCAGGGATTAGTTTGTTTTTGTACCCAGGCTGGTATTGAACTCAGCTTTTTCACTCAACTCTGCCATTCTACCACCTCCACGTTTGGCTTTTTGCTGGTTAGCTGTAGATAAAGTCTCACAGACTTTTCTTGCTGGGCTGCCTTTGAAGGGCAGTCCTCAGACCTCGGCCTCCTGAGAAGCCAGGGTTATAGGCATGAGCTTACTGGCACTGGGTTCTGAGATGTTTGGTTTCTTTTTAATCCAATTGGTAGTATACAATGAAGCCCCATAAGATTCTACAGCCACAGGTGGATTCTAGAGTGTGACTGCTGTTCTCCTCTGGACAGCTGCCTTGGTCTCTAAGCCTGAGGGCACCATCTGGCTAGGCCCCCATCCAGGAAAACTGAAATCGAACCCATTTTCCCCTATGCACAGTGGCTCTTCCGGATCAAACTCATCCTGCCACCCCTTCCTTAGCCCAGTTGCAGCTCTCTGCTGGGCAACCTCACAGGGCACAAATACTGGACATATCGAAATGGTATATTTATTTATGTGACTTATTCTGTCCTTCCAAATTCAGGACAGGCTGTGAACATGGACCTTACTGTTCTGGAGAATTCTTCTGTGGCCTCCTACAGCTCACTTACACTCGGTGGGCTGGCAGGAAGGAGGGGGTAAGGGGCACTGTGCAAAGATCTGCTTGTTGCTCGTCTTTACAATCAAAAGACACAGGCCGGGCTCCTCGAGGCCGGCCTCCCATCCGGCCTCCCATCCGGCCTCCCATCCGGCCTCCCATCCGGCCTCCCATTCTGCCACCCCAGCCTCCTGTGCTCAGACAGAAAAGGCAGCAGGAAGACGGGGTCAACATTGATTCCCCAGGTTTTTTAAGACTCTCCTCTGAAATGAAGATGAACGCACGGAGGTCTTCACACGCGGCAGGCGCTCGCCCCCACTGGAAGCTCTGGGGAGCCCCCTTCCTTCGTGCAGGATGTGACCTGTGGACACACGTGGTCCTGCAGGCTCTCTGGAAAGCCCACGGTGGATGGAGTGACGCTCCTTGGAGCTCGATTACAGTTACAACTAGGATTCTTTATAAAGAAAATAGCATCGGAATTGCTTCCAGACCCAGATGCCTGTGAGCAGGGCTGCCTTCTCTCGAGGGCGGCAGCTCCCGGCTTGGGCTTGTCCGGATGGGGAGAATGCCCAGCGTGGCTGCTGCTACCCACCACTGCGGGGGGCGGGGGCACTGGCCGAGGCCTAAGCCCGCCACACAGGCTCAGCGGGAAATGTGTACTTTGTTGAAAGAATCGTGGGAAGAAAATGATATTTTCTATAAATGAATGTGCTTAATAAGTATTCTTCACTAAGCAAAATCACATTTTCCTTAAACGTCTTGGTCCAGGTATCAATTTCATTAGCGAAGAAAAGTCTGGCTTTAATATTAAATCACTTCTAATAGTCACAATAAAAAAAAAGTCTTATATTAGCCAGGCACCAGTGGCTCATGTCTGTAATCCTAGCTACTCAGGAGGCTGAGATCTGAAGACTGCGGTTCAAAGCCAGCCTTGACAGGAAAGTCTGTGAGGCTCTTATCCCCAGTAAACTACTCAGAAAAAGCTGGAAGGGGAGCTGTGGCTAGAGTGGTAGAGAGGCAGCCTCATGCACAAAGAGGCTCAGGGACAGTGCCCAGGCCCTAGGACCATAATAATAATAATAATAATAATAATAAAAGCCCTCATATTTATAGAGTAAGCACTTAATAGTCTAGTGCAGTGTGAAGGGGATTGAAGAGTACTTCCTCATTATTTTGTTGTGTTTTTAGGGACTCCTGACACTTTTGCTCATTGGCTGGCACTCTTACCAACTGAGCCATGCCTCCAACTCCTGCAGGGGTCCTTAAACCAGTAACTCTGTGCTTTAAAGAAACTTCTTTTTAAGATAGATAAATGTGTTTGCCCTAGCAACAGCAGGGCAAATGTGGGTGTGGAATTGCTAATCTAGTTGAGATGACTTAAATTACTCCTCTTGGAGGGTGTTAAAGTCTTGGCCCTGCCCTTTCACACAGTGGTGCTTTTGAGTCACAGGGGCAGGAACCCTCATAGAGCCATCCCCTCGGTATCTCTGTGAATCAGAAGAAATGAGAATCTAACACAGAACCGGAGTCATCGCTCTTCCTCACGATCTGATAAAACCTTTTGTTTCTTAGGTAGCCAAACACGTGGCAGATATATGTCTTTGAGACAGGAAGTGAAATGAAATTCCCATAATGCCTCAGGAAACCAGGTGTTGTCACTGTTGAGCCTTTCGGTCCATAATATCTTAATTCCCATTCAGCTTCCTTCAACCCTTGCTTAGAACTCTAGGAACTAAACCCCAAAGAATGATCTCCTTTCTCTACATCAAGCTGCTAGGGCTTTGTAAGTTTTCTTCTGGAGCTCACTGGCATAGCATGAGATCTCTAGAGTGTATTATGATTATCAGCTACCTCAAGACGGCATCACACAGGCGGAATCATAGGGAAAAGAAGAACTGAAAAACAAACCACAGGTTGCGTGGCCTCAGAACAGAAGAGCACATGGCATACCCATTGTCAGGTGGCTGTCATGATGGAGCTGAAAGCTCCACCCCACACCCGCAGTCCCTCCCCTCTGTGCGAGGGCACTGTGAGGAAGAGGCGGTGAGGAGATGTGTGCGTGCACTCTAGAGATCGTGTCAAGAGCAAGATGTGCAGCTCTTGGCTTCCATTTGCTCCCCAACTTGGCAAATGGTCCTCTAAGTCATACAGTTGGTTGGACCAAACGCCTTGTCCTCATCCTTGACTCCTTTCTCTCCATATCTAATGTGTCGGGAAATGCGGTTGGCCTTACTTCAAATGTGTATCCAGATGCCAACTACTTCTGCCACCTCCACTCGTCCATGTCACCGTCATCTCTCTTCTGGGTTCCTGAGAGCCTCTGGTTGGGAATGTTCTCTACCGCACCCCTGCTGTCCAGTCTCCACTCAGTGAGCCGAACAATGCTATTATAACATCAGCAAGGTCATCTCCATACTGTGTCCTGCCCAGCCTGGCCATCCAGCTCATGTGGAGGAAAAGCAGAGACCTCCAGGGCCCAAGCACGCCTGAGCCTCCCCCGCCCACCTCCCAAGCCATCTTCTCTCCCTTCACTCTGCTCACCCAGGCCATCTGCCTGAGTCTCCTCCACACACTAGAAACATTCCCAGCTTGGGGCCTCTATGTTTTTAGTCTGACTGCCTGAAACAATCTTCTCCAGTTCCTTCACTTTCTTAAGTGTTTGCCCAAAGACCACCTCCCCGAGTGGGGACTACTTAATCGATCGCTTTCCCAATGTGTAGCCCCTAAATTCTGGCCCTATTGTCCTCCTACTCTGATTTATTATCTCCATAACACATCACCATCTGAGCAACTATTTATTTATACACTTTAGGATCTCTCTCTTTCCACTACAATGTAAGCTTCCTAAGAGTAGGAATTACTGTCTCTTCCTACATTTTCAGCAAAGACAGACTCACAGTAGATACTAAGTATATATTCAGTACATATGAATGAGTGAATGAATGAATGAGAATGTGCATGCATGCATGAATAAATGAATGAATGAACAATAAACTACCTATATATTTTAGAAGTCTAGGTCTTAGTGTTTATTCCTAGGGAATCCTCAACACACACTGTACAACATCTCAGGAAACTGGGATAGTCACAGGATGTCTGGAATCCTTTTGGGTCAATGTCTACAACTCAGGAGGTGAGATTTGGTCAATGTTCCAGTCTAGAGACAAGTCCATGTCAGCACACCAGAGGCTGATAGGGTCCCTGGGCATAGGAGACCCTAGGACCCTTATAGATGGAGCCTTGGAATTGTTCTGAAGATGGTAGAGCAGTGATCTCTATGTCCAGATTTGCCCCCAAACAGATGGGACACACTCATTCCCAACACTGAGATTCCCTCTTATGAAGCTAGAACTTACCAAGCAAGAAGATCACAGCAGAAAAGAAACTTTTAAAGGGAAATCTGGGTAAAGGAATGTATTATTTGTCCAAAGACTTATTTTTTTGTTTTGAAATTGATTTGGAGCAGACTAAAATAGAAAATGAAAATGATAGTGTAGGCTTCAGCGAGATTTTACTGTGGGCAAAGAAATTAAAGACAACATGGGAAAGAAATCTCTGATCACTAGCATTTGACTAGAAGTTACATGAGAAGTTTATTGGAGTTACTATGAATGTACATGTATGGGAAAGAAAGTGAACCAAGAAGGAAGAAGGAAAATAATACTTTTTTCAAAATCAAATTTTTTATCTATTAACAAAATAGATCTGTTATCTATTCTTACAGCATAATATGAAATTATCAGTTCACAATTTAATGACAAGAAAACACAATTTCTCTGCTTCCTGAGATATGCCTAAAAGATCCAATTTTGTCCCCAATACAGGAAATTACATTTTAATATTTTCTAAAGACTTACCAAACAAGTGTAAAGTTTCAGTAAAGGTTGATATACCTGTTAAGAGTATTTTTACCTGTTTTGTTTTTTGTTTCTTGGTGCTGATTTCGGGGCTTGAACTCAGGGCCTAAGCACTGTCTCTTAGCTTTTCAGCTGAAAGCTGGTGCTCTACTAACTTGAAACAGCTACACTTCCAGCTTTTTGTTGGTTGGTTGGAGATAAGTGTCAGACAGATGTTTCTGCCCGGGCTGGCTCTGAACCTTGATCCTCAGATCTCAGGCTTCTGAGTAGCTATAATTACAAGTGTGAGCCACCTGTACCCCGCTAACAGTATTCTTTTAAAAATAGTTCACTATTCTTTAAAAAAATAGTTGTTGGCTCACATCCATAACCCTAACTCAGTGCCCAGGCACTAAGTTCCAGCTCCAAGATCAACACACACACACACACACACACACACACACACACACACACAACACACACACCATGATTGGCATGGCATCAAAGAAGAAAATTTGTTTTAGACACTGAACATTAGAAAGATGATTCCCCAGTCTTATGTGTACAGCATTTACTATTACTTCCCCTTCTGTGGTACAGCGTGTGAGCTCCCTTCCCAGGCCTTACTATGCTTTTGAGGTAAGTTCTCACTGGCTTCCAGCTCAAGATCCTCTTGTTCCACTGACCTATGTAGCTGGGATTACAGGTGTGAACTCTCACACCTGGCTCAGCAAACCTGGCTCAGAAGTTGTACTTTAAGCTGTTCTTATAACCCCTTGATGGTGGCAAGCATAGAAGCAGACACATACTAGGTTGCTCTATGAATAACTTTGCTGTCAGCAATTCTTTCTAACTCTGGCGAGGGTTTAGAGCTGTGCACAGATGAACGAGTTTGGCCAATGCAGGCGAAGATGCCTTGTGAAAAAGCAACCAACCTACAGGGGGAAGAGTAATGGACTGGCCTTGAGCACGTTTGCATTTGGTATCACAGCAAACCACATTCCAGACACTTAAAAAATGCACTGTTTTCAAGTTAGCTTTCAAATAGGTATTTTGAGATGTGAACTTAGAGCTGAAGTGAATTCTTACAGTTTTCATCCTGGGCAATGCACTGTAAGGGGATCCCAAAGAAAGATGTATAGCTGTCATTGTACCACACCAGGAGCTCGGTGCCCCTGGGGATATCTATACAGGCTCGGTAGAATATATTCGACCTGTTCAAAACAAGAGAAAATGCAGCTTAGTAACACGCAGCGCTTGCAGGCCCCCACCACACCTGTGCTATTCCACAAATGCTCTGCCCAGCTCCGCCTAGACACCTCATTTCAATGATCAAAGCCTCTCACTCAACAGGATAAGCAGAATGCAGCTTATTTGTAGAGGGACTTGAAGAGACAGATCTTTGGCACAAGAGACAGCAGAAAGGAAAAGACTCCCCTCACCACCACCCCTTTTTTTTTGGTGCCAGTTATTAGAACTTGAATTCAGGACCTTATGCTCAGTTTACTTGCTGCTAGTCTACTATTTGAGCCAGGCTTCCAGCACAGCGTTTAGCTTGCTAATTGAAGATGGACTCTCCCAGATTTTTCTGTGGGCTGACTTTGAACCAGGATCTTCTAAATCTTAGCCTGCAGAGTAAGTAGGATTACAACTGCAAGTCACTAATGCCTGGCTGAAAAAGTTCATAAAAAAAAATTCCATTTCACACAAATGAGAAAATTCTTTCTTTTGGAAAATTGCAAAGGCAGTGGTGCCCCAACATCACATATAAATTAATTCTATTGATTTCTTATTTGAAGAGAAAAGATTAAATATATTCTGGCAACTTGGCTTTGGAAGTTCCCAAATTTGCAGTAAAATGCAGCAGCTTTGTAATATAAGGAGCCAGAGAAATAAAAACTCTTGAAAGTTTGATGTTGGAAGAGAGAGCATTCTCGCACGAAATGGATAGAAATTCAATGAACTCGA
Source organism: Perognathus longimembris pacificus (assembly GCF_023159225.1). Classification (NCBI taxonomy): domain Eukaryota; kingdom Metazoa; phylum Chordata; class Mammalia; order Rodentia; family Heteromyidae; genus Perognathus; species Perognathus longimembris. The sequence continues at coordinate 87,492,530 of NC_063165.1, read as the reverse complement.
GAGGAGCAGTTTATGCTGGCTGAAAGATTACATTCTCAAACGATCCAGTGAAGGGAAATAAACCGTTGTTGGTTGTTTTTTTTTTTTAAATAACAGCTTGATACCATAAAGAAAAATCTACAGATTTAAAGAAAAAAATATGAGGAGACTGTGACTGGTTTTCTCAATGAAGGATGGCTACCAATATTAGCCTCAAGTTCCAGATAAAAGTGTGTGAGGCTGGTAGGCCTTAAATTTCTCCTTTCTGTAAGGAATGGGCTGTAGCGGGGCAATTTGTTCCTTGTACGACACTGCAGACATAAGGCGAATCCTTCTCCACATTTCTCATGGAGTGAGATATGCACTTGTCAACATATTTTGTCACCACAAAGTGGCTCTTGGCAATAGGATCATAAAGATCAATAAAAAAGTGCAGATTCTCAATATTTTACTTGCAGCTGCAAAAATTTCATTTATCTTGTTCCTTTCCCTACTTGCTGCCGTTCCGTCTCATGAGGGCACTGCTAGCTAAGCAGAATGTTTTTCCCCCAACCTTCTATGAATATCTGACAAAAACTCCAGCCAGCCGTCCAGCCCCTAGCTACCCTGCCCCCTCCGCATCTCCAAGAGCTGTGCATTTTATTAATTCTTTCCACTGCTTCATTTAAAAAAAAATCAAAATTGGAGCTGAGTTATAAATCATTAGCATCTCCTAACTTGAGAAAAATTGAGTCTACTTTGTACTTCACCCTTGTAACATTTCATCTCTCGGTTTGGCCTCCTTTAATATAAACACAGCGCCCAGCAAATGAATGTGCTAAAACCAAATGATACACTTCACCGCTGAAAGAGCAGAACTGTTTTCAAGCAATGGGTGGTCTTCTGAGCCTCAGAGCAGGCCGAAAGAGGGGAAATGTGTAAGCATACACCATTCCTTACAAACGGGTAGAGCTTCCAAAACTCGCAGAAATCTCTGCATGTTGAAGCACATCAAAGAGATTTTTCCCTTTTCAGATAATATTTCCTTTGCTGACATGTATTTAGTATTGTGGTTGGATGACTCATAAAGATAGCTTCATGGCGTCCCAACGCAGTTGAAGCAGAACACATGCCAACAAACATTATTGTCAGCCTCAAAATAAAAACAAAACGTTCAGCTAAGGGTCAATCAATCAAGAGTGCTTTGAAGAAAATTCCATTTAGATATTACAAATCATAACAGAATGAATTTAAACCAGCTGACTTTTTGTGAAGAGGACATTCATGTATAATAAAAATTAGGCTGGCTCTTCAGGGTCCAACTTTTCTATTTTCTTACTTTTGGACATGGTCACTGGTGACGGATGCCAGTTTTTAAAATTGTGTTTTTGTAGTTCATTTTATAAGGATCTGAAGTAATCAAAAACAGATTGGCAGAGAGGGTGCGCAGTTTAAGCACCATCATGAACGGGCAGTTGTAAAACCCTTGCCACTGACAGATAGGTAATGACTCATTTGAACCCCTCTTCCCTCTCAGGGGTTTCTTTTCCCAAATTCAGAATTTGCCTTAAGAGCTCCCTGGGTACTCATTAGAGAAACAGCCATGCTATCTCTTGCTGACTGGCTAAGCAAAATCTTTGCTGACTTTTCTAGCTCAGAATTTTGCTTAAAAAAAAAAAGGCAACAACAAAATAGCAACAGCAACAACAATTAAATCCACAAAATGTCTTGACAGGAAAGGTGGCCAAAACCTATATACTAGCATAACTAATTGCCGTCCTGTCCTATTTCATTATTAGTTAATAAAATAAAATTGCATACGAAATCAAGGTAATAAATCCAATGCTGCCCATTTTTTCTAATTGGGAGCATTCACAGAGCAAACTAAATTTGTGCAACCTTAGACTATGGTGGGGGGGAGTGTTTTAAAAAAAAAATTAAAGGAAAATAAATAGCCCCAGGCAGGATTCCAAGCGGTCAGGAACAGGCCCTGGGCTTTGATGTGTCTATGGGGCCTAATGAAGCTGAACAGTTGCTTCTGATTCTAATGGCTGTTTATAACTGAGCTCCTCTATTTACATGGTCCATGTTTTTGAGGAATTCTGAGAAAAGGAGGCATGGTGATGGGGCATTTTTCCTGTGTGATTTGTTTTTGCCTTCTGGTCTCCACTTCAGCCTTCTTAGGCAGTATGTGGGACCATTCTGCTGCAGGTGCACCAGGAAGGAGAAGGCTGGGCCTCCGGAACCCCATCTTCCCTCCCAAGGCGCTGCCTGGGAGACGGGGATGGCCCCACCTTGCCTTTGTCTCCTTTGGGCTCTGGAAACCATTTTATCACCTGCAAAGCTGGAATCTCACCAGCCACTCCCCAAAGCTCTGGTGCCTTACACGGGGAAGTCCCCTCCCTCGGCCACTGGGGCTGAGCATGGTGGGTTTGGAGAGGGAATCTTGGGAAGGTGGAGGCTCAGGTACTCCAGGACTTTGTTCAGAGGAGCCTGCTGTCCCCAGGGAGAGAGCCCAAAGGATACTGGAAGGAAGGGCCAGCTCTCCGAACTCCTATACACATCAGCTACGGGAGCTGCCCAGGCCATTAGGCTGTCCTGTCTGTGGAGGTCAATGGAGGGTGCAGAATAACTTCATCATGTGCACACAGGACAAGTGGCCATCTACGGCATCTGTTCTAAATACTCATGCAACCTACCCCCCCCCACCCCCGCCAATTCTGCCAAGCTCTGCAGAGCTCTGCAAGATGTGCTTTTGGCCACTAGCAGCAAGCCTGAATCTGCATACACAAGCCAAGGGGCTTCAGCCCTGTAAGTGGTAAATCAAGGCATACTTTACCTGTACTGAACTACTGTTAGATTCTGCTCTCCACAGTGCCTTGCACACCGGATATACCTCATCCAGCTCGACTTACTAGGTTCCCCACCATCAATAAAGTGCTGTAGTGTCCCATCTTGGTCATATATCTAGAGAAGAGGTCAGAAGGTCAAGTAGTTAGAACGAATCATCAGCAATCATTCTCCCGGCTCCCCCTGGCTCTTTCTTGAGTCAGCTACAGCGATTTATTGCCCCTAAGGTTTGCTCCTACTGATTGATGCCGGTGGAAACTCAACCAGAGTAACAGGAAAATATTGTCTGGTGATGCAAGCCGATCCCGTTTCTCCTTATCAAGCCAATCTTCCCTGTTATTAAACATCGTTGTGGTATCTCAGGGATGGGACCATATTTCCCAAAGACTATTTAACCTATTTTGTCAGGCTAGTTTTAAGTAATGAGCTGCTGGATAAACAAAGCAAGCTGACAGGAGAAGCCACGCTGACATGGCTGGAGCCCCCACACCAGCACCCGCTCAAACCCGGACTGTTCAGAAGCATTCACAAGTCATCTGGCCAGCAAGGAGGTGGCACCCAGGAGACGTCTGTGGAGAGTTACGAAGCTGTAAAGAACCGGTCAGGTCAAGTCAGGCACAGTAGCACACCCCTGGAATCCTAGAACTCAGACGGCTGGGGCAGGGTGTTTGGAGTTCAAGGACCACCTCAGAAACACAGCAAGACCTTTTCTCAAAATGTTTTACAATCCCTGGTAAAATAGACTGTTTGGGATGAAGTAAATAGACTCTCAGTTTTCAGTGAAACTATTAGGAGAAAAATCATTGAAGTGAGAGAAATTCAAAAAAGGGAAAGAAGAACATACCATTGTCCTATTAAGTTTAAATTTCTTTACTGGGGCTGATTTTCCACAAGATATCATATAAGAAAAGAATCTTTTTCAAACCAAGGAAGTAAGCCTAGGACAAAAAGCCTATGCAAAACAACTCCCTACCCATTCACTCTCTGACTTATGGCAGAAACAGGAGTCCCTCTTCCGGAGACAACTTCAATCTGGAGTGTTTTGTGGGACCTGGTGCCTAGAGGCGGGATAGGACATAGTTATATAGCTACAGCTCTTCTAGAAAGATTCCCCAAACTTAGGGGCACTTGGGAAGCACAGAGAAAAGAGTTTAGGGGATGGGCATGGTGGTATATGCCTGTAATTCCAGCTCAGAGGCTAGAGGATCACCAATTTGAGGTTAGGTAGGGCAACAAATTAGTGAGGCCTTGTCTCAGGAAGGAAGAGAGGAAGGGAGGGAGGAAGCAAGCAAGCCAGAGGAAGGACTGAGGTCCCAGATCAAGTGAATAAAAGGCTTGCTTAGCAGGGTAAGGCACAATCCCTAGTACCACAATAAAGAAGTTTCCTAGGGGTATAGTTCTCAGAAGTACCATAATACCAACCGAGCAGCTGCAGTGTCAAACAGCCCACTCTGAAAGCCTTGAAAGCCTTGTGGCTGCCGCTGCTGAGTCTCAGCACCCTGAGAAATCCTGTCTCTTAGTCTTCCTCTTAAGCCCTCCCAGTTTTCTTTTCCAAGTAACCATGGAGACTAGATCTTGCAGATGTCCTTGCTGGTTCCCTGGCCATTCATGTTAACTGAATGCAGCACTCCTGCTTTGGGGGATGAGGGAGGACAGTTGCTTCTAACAATCACCAGTTATTTTTTACAAGTGAATTTTATTTCTTGGTTTTCATTAATTCCTTCCTCTTCACCTCCAACCTTTCCACTAACCCGCACAAATTAAAAAGAGAAACATTAATCTAATAAGGGCAATCCTTTGAGAAGTTATGACTCTCTAAACACATGAAGGTGATGGTCACTGCTGATAATCTATTTCATCCAAGAACAGCTTACTACTACATTGAGGTTAATGATGTCTTTCAATTCTTAGCTTTTCGGATCATGGGGAGAATGGGAATATTTTATGTGGTAGATACCTCAGCTGCAGGAATAAGCCAAAGACAGATACCCTATTTAGATTGGATTATACTAGTTGTTTTTGTTGATGGAGGGGGTTGTTTCTAGAATTTCAGTTAAGATTCAAAATCACAACTCTGAGCCTGTGGCTGACAGCCATGCAACATTGAACACAGCCGTTTGGGTCGCTAAACAACCCCATTGACTGTTAAAGGAAGCTTCAAATAACTAGACAGTTGCTGATGGTTCATGCCTCTAGTTCTAGCTACTCAAGAGGCTGAGACCTGAGGATCACGGTTTGAGGTCAGCCCAGGCAGAAATGTGAGAGTCTTACTTCCAATTAATTAGCAAAAAGCTGGAAGTAGAGCTGTGGCTCATGTAGTGGAGTGTTAACCTTGAGCAAAAGAGCTGAGGGAAAGTGCCCAGGCCTTGGCATAGGACTGGCATAAACACATGTACATGTATACACACACACACACACACACACACACACACACACACACACAGAAACCCCTACCAGGAAACCCCTAGTTTTGCTTCCCTAATGTAAAGCCACTCACCTTGAAGAAAAAGTGGATGGTTATTTACAATTAAACATTGCATAGTGAAAGACACAGCACAAGGCTGGCCTTCCCTGAAGTACATCACAGATGTTTTGTTTTGTTTTTATTGATTGTGAGGCTTGAACTCAAGGTCTGGGTGCTGTCCCTGAGCTCTTTTGCTCAAGGTTAGTGCTCTACCACTTTGGGCCACAGGTCTACTGCTTTTCTGGTAGTTAATTAGAGATAAGAGTCTCACGGACTTTCCTTCCCAGGCTGCCTTTGAACTGTGATCCTCAGAGCTCAGCCTCCTGAGTAGCTAGGATTACAGGCATGAGCCACCAGTGCCTGGCTATATCATAGTATTTTTATTTTTTGGCCAGTCCTGGGCCTTGGACTCAGGGCCTGAGCACTGTCCCTGGCTTCTTCCCGCTCAAGGCTAGCACTCTGCCACTTGAGCCACAGCGCCGCTTCTGGCCGTTTTCTGTATATGTGGTGCTGGGGAATCGAACCTAGGGCCTCGTGTATCCGAGGCAGGCACTCTTGCCACTAGGCCATATCCCCAGCCCTATATCATAGTATTTTGCATGAGATTATGACAGCAATCTCAAGCAGGTAATTCAGTTTCAGAAAAGCACCCTAGAGCTGAAGGAAGTCACGTCTCCATTCTGCTCTTAGAGCTCTGCCATCACCACATCTGGTTGAGTCTGCCCGGGACACGCTTCCTGTAAGCACCCAGCCCTCCCTCTGTATTTGGCCAACTGACATGAGCGTCCTTTCCCGGCTGTATTATCACCGGACCCCCTCAACTTATCCTCCTATAAGCCAGGCTACTATTCAACATTGCCCCTTAACTGTAGCACCACTGATCTTCTAAACACACATGTGAATATATCTATTTCAAGCAAAAACAAACAAATGTCCCCTGTATCCGGTCAAAAGAACATGTATTTTTCAGCACATGGGGTTTTCTGCTGGAGGAGCCTCATCACACTGAGTTCAAACCCTAGTATGGGCAAGAAAAGAAAAATAATTTAACATAAATATGGCAAAGTGTTATAGTTATTCACCTTTTCTGTATATGTCTTTTTAAATATGCATATATTGGTACTCAAGTTAAATCCAACATCTTACACATGCTAAGCTGGCACTTAACCACTTAGCTACATCCCACATCCCTGCAGACTCCCCTTTGTGCTTTTTTAATTTGGTGGTGGTGGTGGTGGTGGTGGTGGCAGCAGCGGTGGTGTAGTTAGGGGGCTTGAACTCCGGGCCTGGGTTATTCCTGAGCTTTTTGCTCAAGGCTAGCTCTTTACCACTTTGAGCCACAGCTCCACTTCCAGTTTTCTGGTGGTTAATTGGAGAGAAGAGTCTCAAAGACTTTCCAGCCCAGGCTGGCTTCAACCTACAATCCGCAGATCTCAGCCTCCTGAGTAGTTAGGTTTACAGGCATGACTCATGGGCTCCCAACATGTTTTTGGAAAATCTAAACAAATAAATAAACAAATAGAAATGCCAACTTTTGTTTTGTACTTTTTTTTTACATGAACGCATGGCCAAAACAGAGAAGCTGACTGTATCAACCAAAGTTAAAAACCTTATCTGAGTTAGCCTCCAAGGAAAATATTTGCAATATATATCATCACTACACTTTCAGCCTTTGATTGCTTTATGATAGCTGTTGCTGCTATTTAAAAACATTCGATTCCGGTCTGTACTTCCTCTTTTATCTTATACCAATGGGAGTGGAGAAGTAAGTAAGGGGGGAACGCTCAACTTTTAAAGGAGATTTTAAGGGACTCAATCCAACAATATCTATTGAGACACCACACATTGTCTCACACAGTAATCAACATCATCATAAATGAAACAATAACTGTACACATTCTCATTCATGATAAACCACTCATTATAAACACGTGGCATTTGCAGGAAATCCCTCTGAGAGAGGCAGGACATGGCAGGCCTGGGTACCAGGAGGTGCCAACTCTCCCAGGATTCTGCTTTCCCAGAAGAAAACTCTAGGTGCGCTCAGGCTCCTACTTCAGCTGTGCCCTCAGCCCTTTCGTTTTAATTTGATTTTGTTTTTTGGGATAGGATCTTCCTAACTTTTCCCAGTCTGACTTCAGACTCTTGATTTTCCTGCCTCTACCTCCTGAGTAGCTGAGGTTACAGGCAGGCACCGCCAGAGCAAGCTACAATAGCCTCCTTGAATGAAGGATCCCTTTTAATTCAAAGAAGTCTGAAGTGTAATTCCAGTATTAAAACAGAGGAAAACCATCCAAGTCGAAGAATGGAGTCGGTGGAAGCACCCCACAACTCACCCGGCGTCATTATCTTTCTCTGAGACAGCTCTGCGGCCATCCCTGGGGTTTCTGTGGCACAGCGGTGGCCACAGAATGCCACAAGCAGGCATCTCCTCCAGTAGACAAAGACTTCGTGAAAATGTAAATCGGTTCTTCTGTGAGAACTCGGCCTAGCAAGACTGAATCTAGAGGCTAGGAAAATCCCATCTGCATGGGAAACCAGCCCAGCCGACCCGAGCACTTCCACGCCCGAAAAAGAGGCCTCCCCAGGTCAGTGAGGGCACGGAGGACGCCCAGTCCATGTGGTCGACGGCAGGGCCGGGCCTCCGCTCCGGGCTCCCCTCGGGGCTCCGCTCCGGCCTCGGCTCCGGGCTCCCCTCGGGGCTCCGCTCGGGCCTCCGCTCCGGGCTCCGCTCCGGGCTCCGCTCGGGCCTCCGCTCCGGGCTCCGCTCCGGGCTCCTCTCGGGCCTCCGCTCCGGGCTCCCCTCGGGGCTCTGCTCGGGCCTCCGCTCCGGCCTCCGCTCCGGGCTCCGCTCCGGGCTCCCCTCGGGGCTCCGCTCCGGGCTCCGCTCCGGCCTCCGCTCAGGCCTCGGCTCCGGCCTCGGCTCCGGGCTCCGCTTGGGCCTCCGCTCCGGGCTCCCCTCGGGGCTCCGCTCCGGGCTCCCCTCGGGCCTCCGCTCCGGGCTCCCCTCGGGGCTCCGCTCCGGGCTCCCCTCGGGCCTCCGCTCCGGGCTCCCCTCGGGGCTCCGCTCCGGGCTCCCCTCGGGCCTCCGCTCCGGGCTCCGCTCCGGCCTCCGCTCCGGGCTCCGCTCCGGCCTCCGCTCCGGGCTCCGCTCCGGGCTCCCCTCGGGCCTCCGCTCCGGGCTCCCCTCGGGCCTCCGCTCCGGGCTCCGCTCGGGCCTCCGCTCCGGGCTCCCCTCGGGGCTCCGCTCCGGGCTCCCCTCGGGGCTCCGCCCCGGGCTCCCCTCGGGCCTCCGCTCCGGGCTCCGCTCGGGCCTCCGCTCCGGGCTCCCCTCGGGCCTCCGCTCCGGGCTCCCCTCGGGGCTCCGCTCCGGCCTCGGCTCCGGGCTCCGCTCAGGCCTCCGCTCCGGCGCTCTGCTCCGGGCTCCGCTCGGGCCTCCGCTCCGGGCTCCGCTCCGGGCTCCCCTCGGGCCTCCGCTCCGGCCTCCGCTCCGGGCTCCGCTCCGGGCTCCGCTCGGGCCTCCGCTCCGGGCTCCCCTCGGGCCTCCGCTCCGGGCTCCGCTCGGGCCTCCGCTCCGGGCTCCGCTCGGGCCTCCGCTCCGGCCTCCGCTCGGGCCTCCGCTCCGGGCTCCCCTCGGGCCTCCGCTCCGGGCTCCGCTCGGGCCTCCGCTCCGGGCTCCCCTCGGGGCTCCGCTCCGGGCTCCCCTCGGGCCTCCGCTCCGGGCTCCGCTCTGGCCTCCGCTCCGGGCTCCGCTCTGGCCTCCGCTCCGGGCTCCCCTCGGGGCTCCGCTCCGGCCTCGGCTCCGGGCTCCGCTCAGGCCTCCGCTCCGGCGCTCTGCTCCGGCCTCCGCTCCGGGCTCCGCTCCGGGCTCCGCTCGGGCCTCCGCTCCGGGCTCCGCTCGGGCCTCCGCTCCGGGCTCCCCTCGGGGCTCCGCTCCGGGCTCCCCTCGGGGCTCCGCTCCGGCCTCCGCTCCGGGCTCCGCTCCGGGCTCCCCTCGGGGCTCCGCTCCGGCCTCCGCTCCGGGCTCCGCTCCGGGCTCCCCTCGGGGCTCCGCTCCGGGCTCCGCTCCGGGCTCCGCTCCGGGCTCCCCTCGGGGCTCCGCTCCGGGCTCCCCTCCGGCCTCCGCTCCCACATCTCCGCCCGGGGCTTGGGTCCCAGCTTCGTCTCCGGGAGGCGCACAGGCGGCCCCCACTTCCCCCGCTAGCTCAGAGGCCCAGTGGCCTTGCACAAAAGACACCTGAACCATAACTTTGTCTTTAATTAAATTTTACTGACAAGGCGGTGGACAGAGGGGTACAGTTACATAACAAGGCAGTGAGTGCATTTCTTGCCATATTTCTTACGCCCTCCCTCGTTTTTCTTTCCCTTCTGTCGTTCAGGTAAGCATATATACAATAGCCGGTGTACCAAAATCACAGACAGTGACCACAGGGGGTACGCCAAAGGAAATTCACCTAGAACATTAAACATAAAGACAGCCATAAAATCCTCCTGTGTCCCTCTGTTGGAATCTTACCCATAACTTAAACAGGAATTATCCTTCCCAAAACTTAGGCCCTTGAATGTTGACATGGGCAGGGGAGAAGGTAGTTCCAGAAGTTTTATGAAAGGATTAGCTGATTTTCAGAGAGAGGAGACATTTCAGAGTCCACTCTCTTTGTTCCCTGTTCTGAGGGCTACACACTGGCATTCTGTGGTGTGTGGAAACATCAGCCTCCTTCAGTCTTGCCAAGCAGCTGAAGTGAGAGACACGTTTTATAACCAATCATCTATTACAAGCCTAGCATATAAGAGGAACTCAATTCTCACAAAAATTCTACAGCTTCCTAGAGATCTTAGATTTTATCCTACACTTAAAAGAAGAAATTACCTACCACCACATTCAAGAAAAACTGATTCTCAGTCCTAACAATTAGGGATAAGAAACAAACCATCTCCTTCCTGGTACTACACTATCATTTCTATGATGTACAGAGGTTTAATTCTGTGTGATTAAAAAGGCAGTAATCAAACTGGCACTAATGGCTCATGCATGTAATCCTAGCTACTCAGGAGATTGAGATCTGAGGATCACAGTTCAAAGCCAGCCCAGAAAGGAAAATCCGTGGGACTCTTACATTCATTTAACTGGAAAAGGCTGGATATGGCTCAAATGGTAGAGTAATGGCCTCGAGTGAAAGAAAAACCTCAGAGACAGTGCCAGACCCCCAAATTCAAGCCCAGCACCAACAAAGTAGACGGGGGTTTTCCAGTTTTCCATTGTGAGCTCACCATGTTCATTGTAAATTGTTTCACAGTACATAGAGAATCCAGAGAACAGACACAAAGCTAAAGAAGAATTCTAAGATCTCCTCTGCCTATTCTGCACACAGGACCTTTATGCATTCACATCTTTCTATAGAATTCAGAAAGTTAGGGTTTCAAAAGTCAAGTGTATAAGTAACTTGAGAGACGCAATTGAAAACCTGTTTGCCAAGGTGGAGAAAAGTGTTTTGCTGTGATTCTTTGGACTGAAAAGTTGGGGAAATACTTTTTAATGGGAGATACAAAAATTTTACTTTCAGTGGTCTGCTTGTTAGAAGAGACCTTCTTAAGTATTAGTGAAAACAAACAATATAAACCACTCCAGTGAGGGGTGACCACAGAGGAGGGAGTGGAGAGGCGGGGGGGGGGGGGAGGCATTTCCAATGTGTGTGAGTAACAGTAGTAGCCCCAAATGAGTGGAAATGTGACATTGGGATAATTCTTTAAATTCTTGAGGACGCTGAGGATCTCGCTGGGGGGGGGGGGCGGGAATGGTGCTAATGATGTTCCCTAACTCCAAAGGCTGATGGGAAAATCCAAATAAATACTTATATAGGACTTATTTAAGGGAGTAAAATTCGCAAACCTACTCAAGGACAATGAATGTGGTATAGGTTAATGGGGTGGGGAAAGTCCAGTTTCAGAGAGCTATCCACGCATGCAGAAGGCTCTGGGTTCAATAGGTAGCACTGAGAACGTGTGTGTGTGTGTGTGTGTGTGTGTGTACTGAATGCATATGTTATTGCAAGAGTTACCACACCATAACCTCACTGAGAACATTAGTAATTTAATGAATTCAAACATTCATTCCTCACAGAGGGCTTTGCCCACATCAATCAACTTTTGTTCAACAACAACAAAAAAGGAGCAGGGTGCCAGTGGTTCACACCTGTAATCTTAGCTACTCAGGAGTAGGTCTAAGGATTGCAGTTCGGAGCCAGCGGAGGCAGGAATGTCTGTGAGACTCTTATCTCTACTAACCTACCAAAAAAGCCAGAAGTGAAGCTGTAGCTTTGAGCACAGGGCTCAGGGACAGCACCCAGGCCTTGAGTTCAAGCCCCATGACCAGCACACAAAAAAAAAAAAAAAAAGAAGAAGAAAAAGATTCAGGGTGGCATCAACGGGATACAGAAGTTTATATTTTTATTTTCCAGCTGAGTCTTTTTAAAACGTTTTTTAAATGGCGAAACAATGTTTGTATGAATGTAAATCATGTCTGGAAAACCACGAGGAAGCACAGAATTGACCCAACACTTTCCATCCCTACATTCACATGGTTTTAAGTTTATGTCCAAAGATGGAGGCACACAACAGACCTTTAAGAACATTCCAGGAGCACACTTGAAATGAACAGGAATTTGTCACAAGTGTTTTCAATGAGTTCTGCCTTGGAGCGGCCAGAATATACCCTCCTCCGAACACAACCTCCCATGAAAGACTGCTTGGCTTGTGGGGAGACAGACCAGATGAGGCTGTGTGCAATAGAATTGTCTATGCTGTCGGAGACACCTGGCTGGGAGCAGGGGCTGTGTGTGAGCTACCCACCCCCCCAGCCTCGGGGGCAGAGAGACCTGGCCCAGCTCTTGCCTCTAGAGAAGAAGCTAGCAAGCAGCACCCCAGTGTGGCTCCCAAACTCTTTGTTTTTCAACTTCCATCTCAAGCTAGATGAAGGTTTGAGAAGAAGCTACAAGGCAACAAGGTTGATTGAGCAGCACCACCATGAAAACCTAACACCCAGAATGCTCCGGTTTTGATCATCATGATAGCACCCAAGAGGTTTTCAAAACACTTCGGATTTTAGATATTTGAGGCTAAGAATATCCAGCTACTCTATGCAACTATTCCTAAGTCCCACATCTCTGGAGCTAGAAACAACTCTGGTCCCATAGAGTTCAGATAAGGGAGACTCAACACAAGTGCCTCTACCTTAATACAAAAGAAGAACAGCTAAATTACCAGGTGTTGCATTTGTGCAGCATTTGGGAGGGGGGGTTCTTTATTTTGTGCTGACACTAAAGCAAGTCTGGGTCTGGGCAATGTCCCTTACTTTTTGCTCAAGGCCTGTGTTCTACCTTCTGTATCACAGTTCTTGCCTGGGATGCTTTTGAACCATGATCCTTAGATCTCAGCCTTCTCAGTAGCTAGGATTACAGATATGAGTGATTGGTGAGTTTCTAAAATGCTTTTGCAGGCTAATGTATTCTTTGTATCTAGCCCAAGAGGGACGCTACAAATACGATTCTGTTTCAAACCTAAGGAACTTCGGGCTGTCATACACTGGGCAAAGCCTACCATGTTACATTGCTTTTTAAATCACATCCCATTTGTCCTACCAGAGAGAAACAGTAGAGCTTTTTCTTTAAAAGCATCTAAAATTTTCCAAATGAGGGTCATAAAAATGTTCCTAATGATTAATACTGTCATTTATCAAACAAATTCCTATTTTCAGAGCAAATGTCAATTTAGAGAGAATTACTTAATCTGTTAGTAAAATTTATACAACCAGCAGCCATGCAATGAATACAGACATAAATCTCTAATTCTATGTGAAACCACTTTCTCTAGATTGGCAATGGGCCATAATGGCTAAGACATCAGAAAATGAAAAGGGCACAAATCTGAGGATGAAGACGCACATGTTACAATGAAAGTTTCTTCATTAAAGCAAATTTCAGCTAATGTGTCCATATTATTTGTGTGCAGAAGATTTCATTCTCAAATATATTATTCTATAGATTTTTCTCATTTGGGTAGTTTTCCCCTCCCCTTTCCATTAGAATTGACTTCATTTGATTGTTCTTTTTAACCAAAACCCCCTTCCCCTCACTTCATTTTGGAATATTTAGGGATGTCCGGAGTACCAGGATTCTAAGGCAAGTCGCCAAAGGTCAAGCAGTAAACACCCCCATAAAATAAATGAGTAATGATTATATACACCGTTGCTCTATTTTCAGTAATGCTGATATAAAGCTATATACTGTACTTTGTCAATTCACATTCATCAAGTCCCAGAAATATTAGAAAATCATTACAGTTTATGTTGAGTTTGCAGATAATACTAACATATAAGTCAAGACTGAAATATGGTAATCAGAAAAACAGTTGAAAAGTGTCAATAAACTGTAAAACACTCATGGTGAGGTCGGTGGAGCCCTGCCCGGAGAGCGGCCAGGTGAAGAGATGGAAATGGGGACTAGGTCTCACTGTGGGGCAGCTGCTGCGGACTGGAGCTTAGCAGAGGAGATGGGCTACTCCCAGGAGCAGGAGCGGCCCAGGGAGCACTCACTGAATCCTGCTTATCTCCAGCCCTTGATAGCAAGCCTGCCATCCATCAATCCGCAGTCCCCCTCAGACATGCCCTGTCTGTTGATCAGAGCAGGACGTGGGGGAATCAGCCTTCCATTATCAGGATTTTGTCTGTGATTTGAACAAGCCACTGAACCTTTAACTTCTCCCTTGGCAGAGGCATCTATGCTGGAAAAGTCCTGACACTTCATTCATTCTACTCCATCCTGGAGCCAGCCTGTGTCTGACTGGTGAGACCCGCCCTCTTTGATGTTGTACTCTTTTGAGAGTGCCCTGCTGGGAAAAAAATTTTCTCCGTCCAAATTAAAGAGAAATATTTCTGCATCCAGCTGTTAGCTGTGACATGTTTGCCATTTTTCAGGGCACTGGCTTGGTGCCATCTACAAGCTGTGCTGCAAACCTTTTCCCCCTCTCTTCTGTCAACAACGCCAACACCAGAAAGGAAAATATTGGTAATCCTACATTGCTAAGAACAACCCTAGAAATATTTGCTCACAGCAATTTCCTTTTTGTTCCTCTTTTCTCCTCTCTCCCTCTCTCTCTCTTTCTCTCTCTCCTTCCTTCTCTGTCTCTCCCCCTCAGTCTCACTGTCTTTCTCATGGCATCTATGTTAAAATAGTTCACAAAATGTAAAATAATTTGACACAATCCATTTAAAAATGATTTCAATCCAGTTTCTTTAAAATTTTCAGTTTTTAATCAAGGCAACTAAGTCTTGACCTCTCCCAAATATATTTTCAGAAGAAATTATTTTGAAACACGTGAAAACTGGGTTTATATATACTGAGTACACACACACACACACACACACACACACACACACACACACGCACACGAGATGATCATTCACTGGAAAGAGCTCTGAATAATGATTAAAAAAACACTCATGAAAGCTTGAGTAAACATTGAGAGCTAAGTCATCAAGAAGAGCCATATCTTCTTTTCTTTATTCTGTGTCATGAAGGGGCATATAAAGATCTCTGTCATGAACTAGATTGTAAACACTGGCCAGCTTCATTATCATCCTATTTCTCCCCGATCCTGAGAGTCCTAGGTCAAACACCCCAGTTTCTAGCTTCCCTCCTGTCCTGTTTTGATGTCTTCTTTCATTTTGACTTTTACCAAGATGGAAAAGGTCCTGGGAACAAGATCTCAGCACTTAGTATCAGGGAATCTTGTCTTGTAACTGACCTCAGGCTATGATGGGGTATGTACCACATGAGAAAGTATAAATTTTGAAAACAAATCATAGAGAAACTGGATTTCACATTCTCTTTAACTTGAAAAAACAATATCTTAAGTTTCTACCAAACAGGAACAAGGATCATTAAATTGTTAAAAACAATCCTAGGAAATGTGAAAGGATGGGGTGTGCACATTACCTATAATACTATACCAGACATTTATGCACTTACAACTATAAAATAGCACATTCAAGTTAATGCACCCACTGGACAGTCTCCGTACAGCTCACAGTCCACATCTGTCAGAGTACTATTCAATCCTTCATCACAGTGGAGGCTTTGGTTTATGTATTCTGGTGACAACAACATCATATAGGTCTTGGTGAAAACTGTTAGTGACTTTGCACCTCAGCATAGTGAGTACTGAAGAATATGACTCCCAAGAAATAGCTTGGACCAAAGCCTAGATGCAAATTGCTATATTAGACAGCAATCATATTAAATGCATACAGTGCACTAAGCTAGGTATTTGTAAACAGAATGCCTCCAAGGATCAGAGAGATGCCTTCTAGGTGTGAAGACACACTCACACAATATGCCCTAAGTTCACTCCTCCCCCCTCCCCTTTTACACAAGAACTTTCCCAAGGCACTGAATGCCTGTCCCAATGAAGTAATGGTTTCCTATGGTTTTCACTGCTTTTCAAAGCAGTCAGCTGCTTTATTTCTTTTCTGAAATGTGTCATTCTTTAAATTATTATGTTTTTCTAGGTCTACAACATTCTTTGCCTAGCCACACCAATAGTGTAATTGTCAGGCATGCTTTATTATGGAGAAAGTGACCATCTGAGAGGGGCAGAAAGCATAGTTCCAGACCTGAAATAAGTTAGGATGCATTGCTGCCATCAGCTTGGGATCATGTGGAGTGGGAGCTCAGTTGACATCTCCTTATTCTAGACCATAAGGCCATACAGACTTGAAGCTGACTCTCCAAGGGTGCTCGGAGAGTGAGAGTAGGCCGCAGGCACCAAGGTCTGGAATCAGAGCTTCTCGGGAGGCTGAAACCTGGAGGACCACTGTTCTTCCAGAAACTTCTCCAAGACTCCATCTCTAATTAACCAGCAGAATTCCAGACTAGAGGTGTGGCTCAAGTAGTAGTCAGCCATGAGCAAAAAAAAAAAAGCCAAGTGAGAGTGCAAAGACGTGCGTTTAAGCCTTGGTACTGGGGAAAAAGAAAATGAGCTTATGAAAACCACAAGCGGACTAAATCAGTCCAGGTCCCAAGGGAGTGTCCCCTCCTCTGCTGTGAGCCCAAAATAACTGTTTAGACAAAAAGTGAATGGGCTGCTGGACCAGGAGAGGGAAATACGACGAGAGCAGAATGGGACAGATTTTGTTGTCTCTTTTTCTTGAAAGAGCAGTTGCACAGAGGAAATAAATGAATACACTTATTTGCCATAGGTCTCTTTCCATGAGAGGAGATGAGCAATTGGTGCCTCCTTTAGGAAGGGAGAGAGGAGAGAGAGGGAGGGAGGGAGGGAGGGAGGGAGGGAGGGAAGGAAGGAAGGAAGGAAGGAAGGAAGGAAGGAAGGAAGGAAGGAAGGAAGGAAGGAAGGAAGGAAGGAAGGAAGGAAGGAAATCTGGATGAATCTGGATGACAGCTGGGAGATGGATGAATGGATGAGTATGTGAACGGATGGACAGATGGGCACTGGGACTGGTAGCTGGATGGACAGTCATGTGGGTGTAGATGAAGGGACAGAATCTCTTGTAGATAGTCAAGCCATGCTTTTCTGCTCTTTGGGTGATACAAAACAATGAAAGTAGATTTGAATAGCCAACAAAGGAGAACTTTAAGGGATGAAGTATTGCTTTTTAAAGTGTGCCTCCATAGCTAATATTAACGTATCTTAAAAAAAATTCAAACAGCCTGTGTAAAGGTAAGCTGCTGCAAACATCAGGATGTAAACTTCAGCTCAGAGCCCAGCATGTGCTTTACTTCTCCTTCCCTTCTTCAAAATCCAATCCCTAAACCACCCCACACTGAGGGTGACTGGCCACCCTACCTTCCCTGGAGATGACTCTTTTCATCCCTCCATTTCTGTCCGGCCTCTGTCACATAAGGATGCCGAGACTTGTGATTTACACCTAGCTGTGAACTACAGATCAAGGTGACACGCCTAAAAAGAATATTTTCATTGGTTGTATTATCTTTTAGTGCAGTTTGGAAGGGAGTTATGCACTTTTAAAGGAATTTCAAGCGCCGCCCGGAAGGGCTGGTGTCATCTATCATCAAGAGAAGGTCTGAGGATGGCTATTGAGTTGGATGCTACAGCTGCTGGGCAGGATCGGCTCAGGAAGAAGCGTGAAGGGTGAGTGATAAGGGAGAAGGGTGGACTCCTGGTGAAGGAGCTCTTTCTGCAGTTCCTCTCCAGGGAGGGGGGGTTGGGGGGCTTTCATATCCACTTTCATAAAGAGCTTCTAATTGAGCCCTCTGAAAAGTCAATTCCAAATGAGGTTGTATACAGACTTACAGACTGACAGGACTTGGGGGGGGGGTGCCTTATATTCTCGATGGTAGAATACTGAGAATGGACCACACTGCCTGCAGTAAGCCATAAACCAACCTTTCTATAAATCCTGTAATTAACTTATGAATAGCACAGTTACATGTTGTTAGTATTAGGCATGAAGTTGTTAAAAGTAAACATTTAAAGTATACCACTGTTTTGGTAACTCTGATTTGCCTTTTTTCTTTTTTTCATTTTTCAATATAACAAGAGTCTTGGAAAATGGAAGTGGCCCAGACCTCTACATGGCTTGGTTTGGCCTTTTTAATAAAGCTCCATTCAGACAGCTGGCCAGAGAGCTGGCAAGGGCATGAGAGCACCGGGGCGCCATGCTTTTCTACAGAGTCAGCCCTGTGTTGCTGGATAGGCATTCAGGTCCACACGGTGTGATTCCCTGGGAATCTAACCAAAGATCCAGTACACCTGAATGTCGAAGGCACACAGTGTGCCAAGCATTTGGTTAGCAGAGGTTATAACTAATGTGAACCTCCAAAGAAAAGCAACCACCTAATAACCACACTGCAATAAAATCAGCTTCCCAATTTTTAGACATAATTTAAGATTCCCTTTTTTTCTACAGAAAGTGTTACAGTCTGATAGGGAAAATGGAATGGAGGCTCTTGCACTGGACTCCACGGAGAAGCTTCAGGCAAGGCTGCAAATACCCTGAAATCGCAAGAACACAGTGAGGGTACGCAATCATCACCTTCTGGGAAGAAGGTTCATAGTTTTCTTTAGGATATTCTCAAAGGAGATATGTGCACAAACGCATTAAAAATTACTGCCAAATCTCACACCTTCAAATCGAAGGAGTATTGAACAGAAAAGCAGAAATGAGAACATTTGTGGAGGAGTTACAATTCTTCAGCTGCTTTATGTGTATTAAGGAGATTCTCTTCAAAAAATGACAGGTTTCTTTGATCTCTGAGATATCTCAGATTCATACTCTCCTCTCTCTCTCCCCCTTTCCTCCCCCGCCCCCCCCCCCCCAGCTCTGGGCTTCCTAAGTTTATTTCTTGGTACTTTCATTCTGTATGTGATTGCAATTGTGTTTTGATGTATTGGTTTTTCTTCTATCTCTGACCACATTATTGGGACCACTAGAAAAAGCAAATTGGATCAAGTCATCTGGTTGATTTCATAGGACAGATATTTTTAGGCTAGAAATCGTGTGAGTGGGCAGATTACACCAGACTGCTCAGAGTTCCAATTTCATGAACACTTAGCACTGTCTATTGGTGGATTTAGTGAGTCAATGGCTATTAATATGACAAAGACTTCCTTTTCAGCTTCAAATCCTCAGTGCCACCATTTTTTTCAACCTCCAAAGAAAACATATAATTAAATTACATTAGCCTACTCCCCAAAAACTGTTGGTTTCGTAAGCTGTCAAAGATTTTTAAATATGATTAAGGCATGATTTGTCTTCCTTTAGCTTATGGCCTTACATAGTACATTAAGTCGCAGATGAGATGCGCCTCAGGAACCTGAGCTCTTCACCTGGAACCAAATGGTCATGCTGGCTGTGTGTCCTGCCGAGTTGCCCTGGCTCCTCACATCTTCTGATAAAAGCCTGAGTTTTAACCTAGGTGATGCCTTCAATCCTCCAGCCCTCTTCCACAACCCCACGAGAGGACTGTGCAAATATGTCTGAAATGAATATTCTTGGCCGCTGAAATCCAGAAGGATAACAGCTAGAATGCAACCATTTTAAGTAGAAAAAGTGTTTTCAAGCTGGGCCCTGTGGCTCATTCCTGTAATCCTTGCTACTCAACAGGCAGAGATCTGAGGATCTTGGTTCAAAACCAGCCCGGGCAGGAAAGTCTGTTTATCTCCAATTAACCTCCAGAAAACAGGAAGCAGTGCTGTGACTAGACCCCTAACCTTGAGCAAAATGTAGCTCAGGGGCAGCTCCCAGGCTTTGAGTTCAAGCCCCATGACTGACCAAAAAAAAAAAAAAATGGTTTTCAATACCTATGAGGGAGAAATAGGATAACATAATCACAGTGACACTATCATTTATTATATCTACTCAAGTTAATTAAGAATTATAGCTCTGGAGACAGAGTACAAATAGTTCAAGAATAAACTCTTACAAAGTTATACTTCTAAAAATTCCATGTAATTAAAAGTGAATTCGATTGTGGAAACATGTAACCTACACACTCAGGATTACAATGAACAGACCTTGTAGTGGGCTGGACTCATACACTGTATCCAGATCTAGAATGAAGCAGTTACAAGCAGTGTCACTTTGGGAGAAACACTGATTGGTGAGCTGAGGGTAATCTTCATATTAAAACCCTTCAGAGGGTTTCTGTGAAGATGAAATGAGGTATCAGCTAAGGGCCCAACCCCCAGACACTGCTCAGTAAACAGCACCTCTAGCGCCGTTCCTGGTGGGCTTTGATTTTACTCAATAAAACAAATTCCCTGCTACTTCAATATTCCTGAAAATGTAATTAAAATTAAAATTAAAAATTAAATACAGAAGAAAATGACGCAGCATTTAAGGGCCTTGAGTGCTACATGTTAGATGGAATGTGGCACAGCAGAAATCAGCTCTCAGCTGAGATCCAGCCCAGAGGATAGGCTGGTGGTATGGTTCAAGCGGTGAGTGCCCTGCCTTTAGAGAGCAAGGTCCTGAGTTCAGTCCCAAGTGCCACATAAATAAATACATTTTTTAAATCTCTATAAAATATCATGAATTAAATATGCAAATGCTAACATTTTAAAACATTCATCTCAATGAATGCCTCAGCACATTTAGACTTGAAAATCATCTCAGATTTATCTCATTGTAACTTAAAATAGTTTTTGCTAATTTGCTTTCTTTTTTAAAAAATCTACTGTAAAGATCATGAACAGGGGGGTACAGTTACATAAGTAAGGTAATAAGTACATTTCTTTTTAAACACTGTTAACTCCCCATCATTTTCTCCTGCTTAGCATTCCCCACTCCCTCCGATTGTAAAGTTCATTTCCAACATAGTGTCCAGTGAGTATCATTGTGTAACTTAAAACATTAACAAAACAAAACAAAACATGTCTCCCAACACCATCATAACAACAACCAGAACCTGGTGTATTTGTATTTTAAAAAATTCTAAGTTTGGTATTACTTGCTCAAAATTTTATCTCCAAGGAGGTGAAGTCATGATAAGCATCACAGAATTTTTATTTTACTCTCTTTATCTTTTTATAAGCACTGTTGTAATAACTACCAGAAGTCACTCTAAAAAATAACTGAGTTCATTTTTAAAGACAAATTTTTAACTTAAAATCTGGTATTTAAAGTTGGATATGACTAATAAAAGAATAGGCCCATACACCATGTTAGAAGCAATAATACCTGTGATTATAATTTATGCAAGAATTAACAAGTGATAAAGAGCCTTCTGCTTTATCAGTAATCCCTTTACAAAGCCAAGTCTCACAACCTCAGGCAAAAACTGAAAAACTGAAAAACTGAAAAACTGAATAGGAAGGTTTTATTTTCATTCATGACAACAACTCTGCACACTTCGGCCTCAAACAATTTCATCAGAAAGCAAAGATGAATGGCATTGGCAGTCAGTGCCAGTGGTTCATGCCTTTAACTTTAGCTATTCAAGAGGCTGAGATCTGAAAATCGAGATCCAAGCAGCCTGGGAAGGAAAGTCCAGGCAACTTGTATCTCCAACTCACCACCAAAAGGCCTTAAGTGGAGCAGTGGCCCTCTTTGTAGAGCTAAAAATAACCTCAGGGGCAATGCCTTGAGTTCAAGCTCCAGGACCAGCACGCGTGTGCACGGACACACACACACACACACACACACACACACACACAGCCTTAACAAGATATGTGCCATTTTAGGTAAAAGTATTTTTTTTTCTGTGAGCAACCTTTGCAATTGTTTTTTTGCAATAAATTAAATACAAGTCCAATTCTAAATGGCATAATTAAAACTCAACAAATCTTTTTTATTCTTCATAATGAATAATTTTGTCCTGCTGAGAAGCTGCATAAATCTTGGCTAGTTTGTCTGTTTTTTGCTTTCAAGGATGTAATGTTAACCATCAGAGCTGTTACATCATGTAAATAAATTTCAAAGATGGTATTAATATAAAAACTATATCACATAACCCTAAAAATTTAATATAGCTGCTATGGCAATAACCAGATCGTTTTTTCCAAACAAATCTATATTCCATCATGTCATGTTGAACTTTTTCTGACCTTTTTTTTTCTTTTGAAGAAAGAAAACTACAATTGAGACCAAATGTTTTATGAAAGAAAATACAGGCAGGCTGATTTAGCCAAGTTCAGACAACTTCAGATTAAAGATGTTATTACATCTTAAAGCTTAACCCAGTTTCTCATAGGCCACAGTGATCATGATATCACTTAGGAAGTCTATGGGCTTGCAATCATGCTGAGAATGTGTTTTAATGGCCTGATATAAACTATGACTACCAGTTAGTTTCTTTTTAAAAAATCAAAGTCAGGGTTTAATGCCATTTAAATAAGGGTTACAATTATGTCAGCATCTTTTCACAAACAAATCCTAAGAACCATTACAGTAGTCGCCCTGTCTTCAGGGGACACATTCCAGGGAACAGACGTACGGCCCTGAATGGATGTCTAAAACAGGAAATGCTCATCTCCATTCATACCATCTTTTTTTTATGCCTATACATCTATAATCAAGTTTAACTTGTAACTTGGTCACAGTGAGAGATTAACAACAATAACTAATAAGGAAACAGAATGATTCAATCTGCTTTCACATAAAAGCTACAGGAAAGTTCTCTCCCCTCCACACACACACTTCTCAGAGTGTAAAATCTGTAGTTGACAAGGCTTAACACATATCAAATGCAGCTTTGTTTTTATCGTTGCTCTTTGGGTTTGTTTGGGGGGGGTTGTTGTTGTTTTTGTTTTTTTGTAATGTTGGAGTTTAAACTCTTGGCCTTGTGCTTGTCGAGCATGTTTGCTTGGCTGGCATTCTACCACTTACGCCATGCCTCCAGTCAAGCTCTTTCCTGGTTATTTTGGAGATGAAGTCTCTGACTTTTCTGAGCAAGTTAGTTTTAAATCCTCATCCTTGGGATGGGGAGTGAATCGAAGCCTCCCCAGTAGCTAGGATTTTAGGCATGAACCACTCATTAGGTCTAGCTCCTTCAGCTTTTTTTTGCTACAATCCCCATCCCCCTTTGAGTCACCCTGAGGCTGCATCCAGCTCATCCCTCGTGTTCTTCTATCTGATTCCGTTCAATTTCATCTCGATTCCAGAATCTCCCACCTCTTTCAGTTCAACTCTACACCTGTAATAACCCCATGTTCTCAGATGCCATGTTCTGTAATGACTGGATCCATCAGTGGGATCAAAACAGTAGGTGCAGTAACCTTGTGCACTGAGCCACCAGCCCGTCAGGGCCTTGCCCAGGGAATGCGGCCTGCGCCTGCCAGGGCTGGCACTCACAGGGAAGGCCAGGGCCCCCTGCGCCTGCCAGGGCTGGCACTCACAGGGAAGGCCAGGGCCCCCCTCCACGGGGTGGTGGGGCTGGCAGAGGCAGCTACCAGGCCCCATCTCAATAACAAAGTAAAAACACAAGAAGATGGCTCACCTGGGTCTCTGCTGTCTTCTCTGTGGCATATTTATGCCGCATGGTCTCCTGCTCTGTCATATCTTTCTTGGAATAAAATTTTCTAACATCTCACAAATAAAGAAAGCGGGGACATGGTCCAAACGCAGAGCACTGGCTTGGCGCGTGTGATTGCTGCAAATGCTGTGTTTCTCCTGATGTGGGGCAGTTTCAGCTCCGCTTGGTCACATCACCTCCCCACCCCCCCACCCGTCTCTTCTGTGGTAGCCTCAATGTGGGTGACTGGAGGCGGACCACGGTAAGGAAGTGCTTCAAGTTGCAGTATTTTGATGTGCAACAGGATATTAAATATAATTTATTTGAATCAGACCATTTTAAATGCTAATATATTGATAAAATCTTAACAATAGGGAGCTCATGAGAAATTATGGTGCTATAGATCCACAAGGATTGCGTTTCATTTGTGTGTAGGTGGATATACATACATATATATGAAGATTATACACAAATATGAATATTAAACATGAACAGTTTTGAAAATACATGTTAAAACAGTAAAGCAAGAAGATAACACAGGTCAATACTACAGCTGGGTGCTGGTGGCTTATAATTGTAATCCTAGCTACTGGGGAGGCAAGACCAGGAGAATCGCAGTTTAGGGCCAGCAGTGGCATGAACAAGACACCCTTCTCCCAATCAGTAATTAATGCAGCAGCATGTACTACTTGTCATTCTAGCTATGTAGAAAGTGTAAGTAGGTGGGGTTATGGTTCAGGCTGGCACAAGCATACATACATGAATTTGTCTGAAAAATAATGAAGGCAAAAGGGACTCAAGAGGTAAAGTGCCTGCCTACCAAGTGCTAGTCCCTAAGTACAACCCCCAATGCTACAGAGAGAGAGAGAGAGAGAGAGAGAGAGAGAGAGAGAGAGAGAGAGAGAGAGAGAGAGAGAGAGCATAGCAGTTGGTTGGTACTCTGTAAATGAAAGGATAGGGCTCATACTTTTGTGGACCAGGAAGTTCTTAGGCGATGTCCTATTATTCTGTAAGGGAAATGATTATTTGATGGTGATGAAGCCATATACACGTATTCAGTAGTTTTTACAAGTGCATGTACTTTCTTCCACTAAACCTGTAGCTTTATTTATTTATTTATTTATTTTACAAATAAGACAGCATGTGCAAGGCCTTAGTTCAATCCCCAGGAGGGGGTGGGAGGAGGGAGAGAAGAAGGAAAGGAGGAAGGAAGGTGACAGAGGGGAAGAGGAAGAGAGGAAGAAGAGAAGAAAGTGAGGGAGAAAGGAAGATGAGAGAAGAAGAGGGGAGAGAGGAGAGAAGAAGAAAAGAGGGGAGTCTAGGAGAGGAGAAGAAAAGGAGAGGATAAGGGGAAGGGAGAAGATTTCCAAAGACTGAGGAATGACTGAAGCTCTATGGACCAGATGGTTCAAATCCTCCTCTTTGGATCACATACCATACCAGGCTACATACAATTCCACACAGGAACTAAGAAGAGGGAAAATAAATGCTAGACCTACCTTTGATATCACCCATAAACCGAGAAGTAATCCTTCTGAATGTTTTTGTGAAATTGGTTCACAGATTACCTGAAAAGGGACATATTTCTAATATGGAACCCACCAAGAGATTTCATATTCAATGTACTTTAAAGTTAATTTCAGCCAGGTTAGATCTTTCGTTTGAGATCTCTTTTTTCTTATTTATCAAAAAACTGAAGTTTTTCTACTAGAAATCTCATTTATTTAAAAAATGGCTCAGCC
Organism: Perognathus longimembris pacificus; assembly: GCF_023159225.1. Lineage (NCBI taxonomy): Eukaryota > Metazoa > Chordata > Mammalia > Rodentia > Heteromyidae > Perognathus > Perognathus longimembris. The sequence goes on along the minus strand of NC_063165.1, from coordinate 87,467,529 downwards.
TACATTGTAAGGAGCCCAGGGGAATCTTGGTGTGAAGAAGTTTAGGACAGGAAAGTCTGTGAGACTCTCATCTCCAATGAACCACCAGAAAACCACAAGTGGGGCAGTGGCTCAAGTGTTAGCCTTGGGCAAAAGAGCTCAAGGCTGGGCAGAGTCTGCCCCAAGTTCAAGCCTCCAGACCAAACAAACAAACAAAAAGGCTTAGGGAAGGGCTGGGTTACTAGTCCCACAGACAATTCCAGTGGCTTCCTGGTTGCATCTCTTTTTACTTTAAGAAACATGATATATAAATATAAATACATATAAATTCACTGAGTATATAAATCAGGTGGTAGCGTATCTTCTCAGCAAGTGTGAGACTCTGAGTTCAAAATCGCAGTACTTCCACAAAATTGCAAATTTACAGAAGTGCTAAAGGAATCATTTTGCTTGACAAAAAGTTTGACTAGCGTTCCTCAAAACCTATAACATCCTCAGAGCTCTAAAGTGGAACTCAAGTGCTACAAGTCCAAATTGTAATGTTTCAAAAATAGTGCTACTGTCTGAAAGAGGGTCTACCTGCACATCCACACAGATAAGAGGAAGAAGCTACTCAGGCACTTCATCTTGGCTGAGATTAACTGGGAGAACACTGGTCTACATGGTGATAAGATAACCCACTATCACACCATTCCTGACATTTTGGTTCTCCTATCTGCCTTTTCCTTCTGAAGTACAATTCACACTTCCTTCAGCTTAGTCCAGTAGCCAGCAACCACTGCCTCCCTTTGCCCTTAGGTTCCAGACCAGCTGTCGGGATGACAAGCCAATAAGCACATGTACCCTTGGAGTGGGGGGAGCAGCAGGATGGGAGAGGCAGGAAGAAGAGGATGATGGGAGTGAATATGATTGAAATGCATTACATGTGTTCGTGAACAAAGCATAAAGAACCCACTAAAAATTAAACTAAAAAGGGAAATGGAGGACAAGTGAGATAAAGAAAGAGCAATAACTGAAGTGCATTATAATCTTGTATATTCTTGTAGGAAAATACAATGCAACTCCTTTGTACAACTAACAGATGCTAATAAAAATTTAAATATGTATCAGAATAGGGCCTACTTCTCAGGGTAAAGAGGATTCTTTTTTTTTTGGTCAGTTGTGGGACTTGACTCCGGCTGGGAGGCGCTGTCCCTGAACTTCGCTGCTCAAGGCTAGCCCTTTACCACTTTGAGCTGTAGCTCCACTTCCAGTTTTCTGGTGGTCATGGAGTTTCCTGCCCAGGCTGGCTTTGAACCATGATCTTCAGATCTCAGCCTCCTGAGTAGCTAACAGGCGTGAGCCACTGGGGCTTGGCTGAAGATTCTTATCTTAAAGCACACAATTTTCCATCACAGAAACTGAGCAATCTGTCACATATTGCATGTTCTATTAGAAAGGAGGTGGAATGAAGTCAGGTTCGGGAGGGTTTCCACAACCTGCTTGCTGTCTGCACACTCTACACTACATGGACCATTGCATGTCTACTATTATTCTTAAAATGACTTTTAATCAATTCATTCATGATTCTTTAATCCACTTTCGTCAATAATGTTTGTAACAGCATGAGTTCAATTTAGTAGATTTTTTTTTGTGGTTTTGGGGTGCGCACACTACCGAAATGAATGGGAGAACACTGTCCTAAAGCAAGATCACCGCACTGCTTCCAATGGCTAGCTCATGCCATTGTGCTAGCTTATGCCATAAGTAATCTTAATTACTAGTGAGCTCCGCATTGGTTCATCCATAAATAGAATACAAGGTAACCTCAAGAGTATCTATTCAGCCAGATGCTGCTGACTCACACCTGTAATGCTAACTAGTTGGGAAGCTAAAATTAGGAGAATCACAGTCCCACTGGGGCCAGCCTAGGAACAGTTCTGAAACCTTCTCAATGGAGTGCAGCATGGGCAGGCACACACCTGTTGTCCTAACTAAGACAGGAAGCCCAACATAGGTCCTGGCCCAGCACAGGCCCAGAAGGAAAGTGAAATCAGACCTCAAAGATAGCCAGCAGAAAACAGGGCTAGAGGCATGGCTGAGTACCTGCCTAACAAGTGCGGGTCCCTGAGTTAAAGCCCCAGTACTGAAAACAAAGGAAGAGAGGGAAGAATGATGAAAATGGAGGGAGGGAAGGAGGGAGGCAGGGAGGGAGGGAGGTGGGGAGCGAAGGAGGGAGGGAGGGAGGGAGGGAGGGAGGGAGGGAGGGAGGAAGGAAGGAAGGAAGGAAGGAAGGAAGGAAGGAAGGAAGGAAGGAAGGAAGGAAGGAAGGAAGGAAGGAAGGAAGGAAGGAAAAAGAAAGTGCCTAGATTCTAAAATTCTATGATCTTAGAACTCCAAGAGTGATTTGCACATCACCTTACACAGCAAACTCAAGCAGAACCCAAGCCAGATCAGGGGTCTGGTATCCCGATTTCATGCTTCAGTTTAGTATTCACATTCTATCATGCTTCCTAATGTGTCCAATTCTCTTGAACTGGAAATGGGCCCACTGATAAATCTCACAAAGCAACCATCTAGAAGCTCCCTCTCCCGTATCACTCCATCTCCACAGAAATGCTCTCACCGCCTTCACATGTGACAGACACATGAAGGCAAGAGTCTTGTACAGGATTAGAGTGTTAGGAAAAGAGGTTACTGAGAATTGATCTTTGGTGTATGTGGTTTACATCACAAAGTTGGGGGTGTCTCTCAGCAGGTGAAGTTCCCAAGGGGAGAGAAAAGCCAAGCAATGATGTGGAAAGTGCATGGCAGTTGGAAAATGGTAAAGAAACTAAAAAATAAAATACTGAGATGTATCTTTTACTGAAAATCATCATAAGGCCAGTAAATGTTAAACCTTTTCCTACAACTAAGAAAATCCCAGTAATCCAAGCATTTCCTGCTTCTTGGGGAGGGAAGGAGGGAGGGAGGAAGGGAGGGAGGGAGGGAGGGAAGGAGGGAGAGAGAGAGGGAGAGAGAGAGAGAATTTAAATTAAAAGGAAAATGCAAAACTGTGTCCAAGAGACTTCAAAAATAGTCTAATGTGCTGAACTACATGTGTGATCTCTTCAATTGGCTACTTAAACAATGTCTAATTCATTTCTTTTCTTTTCTTATTTTCATTCTTTCTACCAAAGAAAATAATCACAATTAGAAACATTTTATCTGGCCTCCCTGGTATCTATTTTGTAAAATACTACCAGTGTGAGTAACATCATACATCTCATTATGATTTTCAAACAACATGATCTCTAGTTATTATTAAAATGGCCACAGCAAAATGAAATAGCCATTGGGTGTGTCACTATGCAATATGCCAAAGGAGATATATATATATATATATATATATATATATATATATAAAATGTTGAGTGTTTTGGGGGGGAGGGGTGCATCTCTTAGCTTTTTCACTCAACACTGGTACTCTACCACTTGAGCCACAGCTCCACTTCTGTCTTTTCTTTGGGGGAGGAGGGTGTTTAATTGGAGAAGAGTCTGGTGAACTTTCTCGCCAGCTGGCTTACAACTGTGATCCTCAGATCTCAGCCTCCTGAATAGCTAGACTCATAAATAAAATAATTTCCAAAAAAAGATGGGTCTGACTTTATAGTGAGATCCTTCAAATGTCATCTGACAACTGAAGTGTTCCCTAGATCCTCAAAAGGAATGCATTTGCTCTCACTTCACAGAGGCTTGTGAAAACTCATGTAGGCCCAGCCTTGAGAGTTGACCTAACAAGAAAGTTTCATTTCTCTTGTAAAATCTTACACCATCTAATGTAAACCATCTAAACATAATTTTAATACTTTAATTTCCTTTTCTTTAGTGAGAGTGCAAAAGCAATTTTACAAACATTTAAATATCCCAAGGCAAAGTAACAGTTAAAAAAAACAAATAAGGAAATGTTAAAGCAATAATGTTGAGCTCTGCTGTCCAAATGGATTCGTCTGGTTATTTTAATATTTGTGTATCATGGATAAATATGTGTGTGGGGGTGTGTATGAATAGATTCCTAGGAATTTAGAAATCCATCCAAAATTCAACCGTTTTAGATGACTTAACAAGTTTGATAATGGGATGCAGAAATTTTAATTCTTAGACCATTTGCTTTATTTCAATGCAGTCAGGCTTGGTTAATCAGCTTTAGGAATAGTCTGAGTTTAGACATAGTTCCCTCAGCTCTGGGTTGGGAAATTGTGGAGGTGGGTGTCACGATACATAAGCAACTTCCCATCTGTAGCAACTATTAATGGACAGGCCCTAAAGTTTTATTACACTCACAGGTTTTAAAGTGCTGCTAACCTTCAGCCCCAACACTTGTACACAGAGAGAACCTGCACAGTGAAGAACTCCTCCCTCTCCCAGGTTGCCAAAGGAGAAGGATGCATTTCTTTTGTTTTGTTATTGTTTTGGGAACCGGCCCTAGCTTTTTCTGCCTGGTGAATTTCACAAGTTCCATATTGCTTTAAAGATTTTCCAGGAGCACTGTGTGAGAGGCTGATTCCTAGCCTTGATCTGATAGGATGAGTGATAGGATGAGTGTTTTAGCTGCACACAAAGGTTACCCTGAGGAATGACTGTATTGTTTTGGATAGGCATTCACATAGTCCACTTCCTTGTTGTTTCCGCCCGGTGTAAACCATCTAACAACTGCTAATTCTGGGTTGCCCAAGGTCTTTTGTTTTCAATACAAAATTTTTCATTACTTAAAGGAGTTTAGGAACCTCTGAGTTTCGTAAAAAAAAAAAAATCTGTTACTCTGCTGGAGAGTGCTGGCTCCTGTTTAAAATCCTGGCTACTCAGAAGGCTGAGATGTAAAGATCGGGGTTCAAAGCCAACCTAAGGGGGGGAAAATCCACATGATTCTTATCTCCAAAAAATGGGGCCCAAGTGAAAGTGTTAGCCTTGAGTGGAAAAAGCCAAGTGAGAACTTAAGGGCCTAGCTCCAGCACACACCCAAGCATGCGTGCACAGACGCACACACATACTTTTACACCTGTATCCTTGGCAGGCATTATTCTTCTAAGCTCTAGTTTTCCCTCTCACCTGTGAGGACGGGTGTGTCGGCCAGTGCTGGCTGCAGGCCCTTGCATGGATACAGACGTGGCCGGCTTCTTTCTTCAGACATTCTCTCGTAGATAACATCTCCTGCACAGCTCTCTGTGGAGCAGTGACTTGACGAGATCTAACTGACTGCAATGTACTCGTGTGTTCATTTACAGGAGCTAAACCACATACTGTTTAGCAGAACTCCTAACTGAAAATGATCAGTGGAGATAGGAAGTTAATAATTTTCTGACTGTTGATGGTTATTGTGGCTTAATTTTATTTAATCTATCTCATGATACATAAAAAGTTCAGTTCTTTTTTAAAAAATACATTTAAACATGCCCATAAATGAGCTCTCTTAGTATGCTACTGTAAAGTTAACATACACAACCTGTTAAATATTTTCTAAATAGATGGAGACTATCTACTATCCACCTATAAAGCTTCTTAATTCAAATTTGATTAAGAGACTGTACCAGCCCTATTCCATTTTTTATCTTGAATTTAACATGGACTTTTTAAGAATTTCATTTCTTCTAGATGTTATTTTAAAACACTAACATAAAAACCTTTATCAAAACGAAAAAAGAAAACAAAACTTAAGGAGCTTTGATGTGTCTCTGTTCCTTTCAGCTGTTAATTTTTTTTCGCTAAAGTTTCCAGTAACTAAGGCTATTACAAATGTTAAGAAAAAGAGAACAAGCAACCTGAAAACAGTGCACAAGCATGCCAGGAAGAATATTAGTTAAATCCTACGTTTATTTTCAGATACAATTTGAGTTTTTACAAGGAGAAAAAGTACAACTTGGCTAGCAAAGAAAACTATTTAGTGACAAGACAAAGTAACTTGGGGATTTGTTGGAAGTATTCACACATAAGTAAACCAAAAGTTTATAAACCGATCCTTAACTGGTTTAATTAAAAGAGGGTAATTAATAAATGACAAGACAGGATGAAAGGTTCACTGTGGCACTTGATAAACCACCCAAGTTGTTAAATCAGTGCTTTTCTGTTTAATTTCACTATTTGTGTTTCCATTTGAGCTGCCAATTTCCTAACAAGTTACAGACAGAAGAGACTTTCTATTTTATACTTTTCCTTCTTTTCTTTTCTGTTTGATCGATAAGCATGACAGATTTTCCCTTGAAATCAATTGAAGCCATTATTCCATCAAAACTTTTTAAATAGCTCCCTCCCCCTTTGTTTTTAGCTCCTTTGATGAGAACACAATAACAGTTCACATCACCCTTGACCTTTAGGGTGTATATCACTTTGTCAACACATAAACAAACACACTATTGCTTATGTTTTAATAGATTTTGTAAATATCAAGATCCAATTTATCAAAAGCTTCACCCTAAGAGACAGCTCTGAAGTTCTAGATTGTATTTGCAATGCTAATTCTGACTTTCAATTTTAAAAAGGATGCTTTGGTTGTGTTTTGTTTTATGAATTTTTCTTTTTACCCTTCTTTTAGGACAGCAGCTCTTGTGGCCTGGCTATGATGGAAGCTTTGACAATGATCCTATTTCAAAAGACAAGAATGTTAATCCCATTAAAGATGGTCCTTTCCCTTAGTCTGAGGAGAGAAATATGCTAGGGATTTCTCCTGTGTGCTGTGGAACAAACTCAGAGTCTCACAAGTGTTCGGAAAGACAAATGGAGAGAGGACAGGTGGGTGGAGGCGGGTATAGTATTCAATGTACAACGGTGAAAATGGAACCACGTAGCCTGAAGGGATGAATGGGGTTGGGAAGATGGAGGACAATGATGGAAGGCCCAGATGCATTGGACATGCAAACTGAAGTTGAATTGAAACCCCTTTGTATAACCACTTAAAGATAAATAAAAAAATAATTTTTGAGGCAACACTGTTTCATGACAAAAAAAGAGGTTTGCAATCAATTACCTTCTTTTTTCATGTTCACAACCCTCTCACTCAGAGCTTGGCTGGTTCTATTTTCCAAAATATAAAACAGCTCTGTCCTTATATGCTGGGTTAGAATTGAGGGGACTATTTATCAGAGAAAAAATATTCAGGATAATATTTGTTAAAGATAATATGAAATTGTGTACCAAACTTTAACAAGAAGAAGATTTACTTTCCACATATAAAAACATGATTAAGCCCACCAAATAAAAAGGGAGGATCTTCTGTTGACCTGCACATAGACATTTAGACAATTGCCATTCTGTTAGATAAGAAATCAACTCGGAAACAATCCTATGTGGACTGACTACTGAGCAAAAAAATGTGCATGCATTTAGGAACAATCAAAGCTTACTGAACTGTCAACATGTGTGCAGAGTGCCTCACAGAGATGTGAGGATGACACACCTGCCCTTGTAGAGAAATCCACTCACAAAACCCAAGGGCTTTGTTGTTGTTGTTGTTATTGTTGTTTTTGGTTTGGGGCTTTTTGTTTTGTTTTGTTTTTGCCAGTCCTGGGGTTTGAGACTCAGGGCCTGAGCACTGTCCCTGGCTTCTTTTTGCTCAAGGCTAGCACTCTGCCACTTGAGCCACAGTGCCACTTCCGGCTTTTTCTGTGTATATGGTGCTGAGGAATCGAACCCAGGGCTTCATGCATGCTAGGCAAGCACTGTACCACCAGGCCACATTCCCAGCCCAAAACCCCAAGATTTGCAACTCCTTTTGAATAAGTTAGCAAGAAGAAATAAACACACATGGAAAAATAACTCACATTGTTATTTCATCATGTTATTTCATCATGACAATTTATCTTGTCGATGAGAAATCTGAGCAAACAAAATTTCTAATTTTGAAAGGCCTAACATGTTTTTCCACATTTATATACCTCATGCCCTAATGGATGGGATTCTTAACTTTGAAAAGACCACAATATAGAAATATCTGAAGAGAACACGTTATAGAAATATCACTTGAAAAATAAGCAAGGAAAGTTTGAGTCTTTCTACAGTATGACATCAAGAAGATGGGTGGCTTAAAGGAGAACATAATCAGAAAATCATGATCAGGTTGGAAATAATTATTGCAGTTAGCCAGGCACTATTTTAGCCAGGCACTATTGCTCCAATGCCAGGCACTATTCTGAGTGCATTATATATTTTAATTCATTTCACTCTCAACTGTCTTGTGGAAATAGTATGTCCATTTTGTCTTTGAGCCACACATGAACAAAGGCTAAATAACTAATCCAAAAACATATCTGTAGTCAGGATCAGAGTAAAAGGTTACATGTTTACACGTCTCCTACACGGTGCCAGGCACGCAGTAAGACCGCAGGACCAATCAATGTTACCAGCATTTGCTCAAAGAAGAAGGGAAAGAGGGAAGGAGTGAGAAGAGAGGGAATGAAAGAAGGAGGGAGAGAACAGGAAGAGAGATGATGGAAAGGAGAAAGGGAAGGAGGAAGGAAAATGATCTACCAATCAGTTCAGATACTAATTTTGTTGTTGTTTTTTCAAAAAACTTCCTGGGTTTGGGCTGGGAATATGGCCTAGTGGTAAAGTACTTGCCACACATACATGAAGCCCTAGGTTCAATTCCTCAATACCAGTTACATAGAAAAAAACAGAAGTGGTGCTGTGGCTCAAATGGCAGAGTGCTAGCCTTGAGCAAAAAGAAGCCAGGGACAGTGCTCAGGCCCTGAGTTCAAGCCCCAGGACTGGCAAAACAAAACAAAACAAAAAACTCCCTGGGTTTAAAACACTGAATTTTTTTAGTTCCATGACTCACTACCAAAGCCAAGAGCAAGTGTTCATCCTCACAGAACCGCTCCCCTGGTTGCTAACAGGGGTCCTGGAGCTACTGATACTACAGAGGAGCTCACTTCACCAGAGAAGTCATGAGCAATCAGGCCAAAGGCTTCCTGCATGCACACCTTTAAGTGGTCACCATTCACTCTGACCTTTCATCCCCTGCAAAGGAGGTTCACCCACCATCACAAGTGTGACATAACTCTGGAATCCTGGGGCAGTCCTGGTGAGTCCCTCTCAGATTAATGAGGAAGACTGAGTTCAGCTGAGCAGGAATAAGAGATGGAGGCAAGATACATCGGGGGGGGGGGGGTGTCCTTGCAAGTTGGTTCCTCATTCCCAGAGCTTACCTGTTTGCCAATTTCATTCTGCTTCCGAGAATGTAAGTAATTAAGACCTTCACATAGTATTGTCCATCCAGAAATGAACTTCTCCATCTCCTCTCTCTCTCCCATATACAATAGAGGAAACACATATAGACAGAGATAAAGGTCCTGTGTAGTCTGAACAAGGTCCTGAAAATGACCTTGTGTACCTCATCCTCTGACATAGCTAAGAAAGGATGGATTTCTCCAGTGTCTCTCCAGAGCTTGCCTATGGAGCCTCATATCTTCAGAGCATCTCAATCTTGCTATCTCAGTCTCTATCTCCATCTGTCTGTCTGTCTCTATCTCACTGTCCATCTCCCATGATCTGTCACTATCTCTTTCGTTCTCCCTGTCTCAGCCTCTTTCTTCCATCCTGTTTGTCTCTGTCTCTTGTTATCTCTGTCTATACCTATAGCTCATTCATGTCCTATCCTTGTCTCCTATTCTCCCCATATCTGTCTCTTTCTCTTGTCTTCTCTGTCTCTATCTTGCAGTCTGTCTTTCTCTCATTTTTTGTCTGTCTCTACCTCACATTTTCTGTCTCTTTCTTCTCTCTATCTCTGTATCTCTCTGCTCCTTCCCCTCCCCTCACCCCTCAAATGAGATCACTTTGGAAAACTGCCTCTTCTTCAGTTGTCTGAAACTGAAATAATTTTCCTCCCAACTTTCAAGCCTCCACCACTGCAACTCACACACACAAAAAGCCTAACATACAGAGAAGGAAGTATCCCATCCTGAGCACCAGATGACTTCTTCCCTACGTCTAAGGGCAATTTCCCCAAACCAAGGGCGTCCTTCTAGGTTACAACTGGACTTGAAGAAATCAAGTTATCGAAAGAGTATGTTTGCAGGAAGGGCCGTGTCAAGTACGCTGAATTTCTGGCAAATGGTTCACTGTATATTTCAAAGGCCTCATTATGTCTGCATAAATAAACTGTGCTACGCAGCACCATGCGTGGCCATCTTTCATATTAAAACAATGGCCTCCCAAGTAAATCCCCATTAACATTGTTTAACTTTAATGCTTTGGGTGTTTGCTACTCAAATGATTAAAAAAATGGAGTGATTTATGATACCCCAATTTAAATGAGGCAACAAAACAAATAGACTATGAGTTATCAAGACTTAAAAAGTACTATGAGCCCAGCTGTGTTAGTAGTAATGAAGGTAGTTGCCAGGGTGTGTGCATGTGTGTGTGTGTGTGTGTGTGTGTGTGTGTGTGTGTCCCCACATTCATGTATGTGAGCGTGGTTGTATGGATTCAGCAGCGTACTGGGAGAGGTTTTATGAAAATGCAGAACAAAATGTTTCAAGTGAAATTTTGTAAATTACATACGTTCAGTATCCCAGGTAATAGTGAAGTTCTGCCATCAAACCTCTGTGGCACAGGTTCTGCTGGCTGCTCGTAGCAGGGTTTATAGAGAGAATTTGCATTGGCCAGAAAAGAACTCATATAGACTCCACTACATGTCCCTCATCATCTAAGTAAAAGCTGTATTATTTAAAAAAAAAACTTTGGGGTTTACAAAATGTAAATATGAAAGTAAGGACAACAGCTTTTACAGATCCGAACGCATCATCACAAACCTTTTAAATAAATTCCTTTCTTGCTTTTAGAAAACTACATTAAATATATTTTGCATGCGAAAAATTCACAGCTTGAAGACACATCCTCTCGAAGGTCCTCAAAAACATAACATGTAAGCTTGGTGCCAGTGACTCACACCTGTGACCCTGGCTACTTACGAGGCTGGGATCTGAGGATCATAGTTTGAAGCCAGCCCCAGCAGGAAAGTCCATGAGACTTGTATCTTCAGTTAACCACCAGAAAACTGGAAGTGGAGTTGTGGCTCAAAGTGTTAGAGTGCTGGCCTTCAGCAGAAAAGCTCAGGGACAGCACCCAGGCCCTGAGTTCAAGCCCCATGATTGACCAAAAAAAAGTTACACAGGTCAATAAACCAATAAGTGACATAGTTGTCTAACTTTCCAGACTTCTGTAGTCTGAACTATAGATGTTTTTAGATACAGCAATGTCTTGTTTGTCCCTACTGCCAAATTTGTGTACTTTCTTCCTGGGAAGCACCATTTTAATTCCCAATTCCTGCCCCACTGAAATCAAGGCAGTGTGACTGCCCCAAATAACGATTTCTAAATCCAGCATCTCTGGAAGACCAGACTTGTCCCACCAAATGCTGGCTCTAAGCAAGTCTGTTATCATAAAGAGCAGACTGGAACATATACCTTTACCAATGGAATGATCACGTTTCTACCCTTGCCCTTGAAAATCCAACTGCTCATTTCTATTTCCTAAAACTTCTTTGAAGTCTTTTAAAGCAAAGCACCAGATGAAGTGTGTCTAAACACAAGTAAACTGAAATTTGGCAGTATTCATTTTTACCAATCTGAGTGGCTGAACTAGACAATTTAAAATAAGATTGTTTTGTTGGAGTCTGAATAATCCTTTCGGTATTGAAACTTCAGTAATTATTTAGACAGCCACCAAATTGTCCCTTCCCAATGCGAATAGAACATCATCAATGTAAAAAGTGCTAGTGTGGTTTGCTCTGCTTCAGGATACTAACAGACAAAGAATCTCATCCTGGCACTGGTGGCCCATGCTTGTAGTCCTAGCTATTCAGGAAGCTGAGATCTGAAGATCAAAGTTCAAAACTACCCCTGGACAGCAAAGTCCATGACACTAATCACCAAGTAAAAGCCAAAAAGCTGGAAATAGAGCTGTGGCTCAAGTGGTAGATAGAGTGCCAGCTTTGAGCACAAAAGCTAAGGAAGACTGTGCTGGCCCTGAGTGCAAGACCCACCACTGCTGGGAAAACAAAACGGCTTTACAATTCAGCCTGCCTTCCTACGGAAGCAACAGAGAGCCTGGCAGATCCGTTTCTACAGCCAGCCTGCCATTGACGAAATCAAAATTTGACAGAGATATTGTCTTCTCTGTCCATCTCATGAGGAGTCTTGTTTAAAGCATGGAACCCACTCCAAACCACAATTTTTCAAGATACTCAAATAGCTCAGCTCTCTTTTCCCCACACACCCTTCAGATCTCTCTTTTTCTTCTCCAGGTTATTCCTTTTTCAATCTTCCTGTAAGGATACCCCATAAGACCTCGTATCTGATACAAGATGCATAGAAAAAAAGCCAAATAAGAGACCAGAGCAATATATAAACTGACACTAATCAAAACTGACTCCAAGAAATGGAAACAAGAGGGTTTTTTTTAATGTAATGTGTGAAGTTATTTCTTTTTCCATTCATTTGCCTCCCTTTGGCTTATCCCCTGTTGTCACTGTTTGTGATTTTGGTATCCTGTGTCTTGTATATACACATCTGATTTGGGGAAGGGAAGGGTGAGATAAAGGACAAAAGGTGAACCAATGCAACAGCGATTCTCACTAGACACTATATTGGAAATGAACCTGGGGGGTGGGAGTTGGGGAAAGAGGAAAAGTGGGAGAAAACGAGGGAGGAGGTAACACTCTACAACAAGAAATGTGCTCAAGGAAGTGGTGCTGTGGCTCAAGTAATAGAGCACCAGCCTTGAGCTGAAGGGCTCAGGGACAGCACCCAGGCCCAGAGTTCAAGCCCCATGACCAATACATATACATACACACACACACACACACACACACACACACACACAGACAGACAGACAGACAGACAGATAGATAGATAGATAGATTTTCTTACTTATGTAACTGTAGTCCCTCTACATTACCTTAACAAAATAAAATTAAATTTTTAAAAAAGAATGCTTCAAGAACTGCATGAAGAAAAGTTACAAACAGTAAAAAATAAATGAATACATAAATCAGGGATTATGTCTAAGGGTCTGTATGAAAGGGGACTTGAGTTTCCAACATCACCAGTTTCCATGGAAGAAGCAGTATCTATGGGCAAGTGACATACAAATGAAAATACAGTACCATAGAAATGAAAACAATGCCATCAATTGTAAAATACTTTTTTTTCGGCAAACTTAGAACCCAAAGATCTTAAAAATAACAGAAGTGTATTCATTTTGGATTTAAAAAGAAAAAGAGATGGAGATCTTGCTATGTTGCTAAGGCAGTCTCTAACTTGTGGCTCAAGTCATTTTCCGAGCCCAGTCTCCCTGAATGGTGCTGAATTGGTGGTGGTGGGGGGGGATATTTGCTTGTTTGCTTTGGTGATGGTTCTGGGGCTTGAAATGGCACCTGGGCACTGTCCATGAGTTTATTTTATTCACGGCATGTGCTCTACTACTTGAGCCAAAACTCTACTTCTAGACTTTTGGTAGTTAATTGGAGATAAGAATCACACAGACATTTCTGCCTGGGCTGACTTTGAGCTGGGATCTTCAAATCTAAGCCTCTTGAGAAGCTAGGATTACAGGCATGAGCTATCAGCACCTGAATTCATTTTAAAATGAATCAATAGAACACAGACATCTCTAAACCAAGGCATTTCGTTATCTCTGCTACAATGCAGTATCTCAAAGTGATCAAATAAATAAACACTCAAGACCCAGCCACCTGGTTCTGAACATCCTTACTCCCTTCTCATGAGAGTCGAGAGCTTTGAGTAACCACAGGCATCTTCCCAGACTTCCGGGTATTTTCCTAACACTGAGGAAGTCAAAAGGACACCATCCTGAGGACTAGTTATGTGACTCAAAAGCACAATAACACTCTCTACTAGATCCGCTACAATAAGCTAGGTACCTGCGTACCTATTTAGGAGGCTGAGACTGGGAGGACTTTGGTTCAAGGCCAGCCCAGACAGAAAAGTTGGAGACCTCAGAGTGGACCACGCCTGTCAGGCCTTGTGGGAGTCCAGCAGTTCCAGCTAGCACAGGCAGAAACATCTGTGACTTTCTCCACTGAAAGAAAGTTGGACGAGACAGTTCACACCTGCGATCCCAGCCACGCTGGAAAGACAAAAGTAGGCTGTGTGGGGATCAGGCAGGTACTGGAGCAGGAGGCAAGACCCTACCTCAAAAATCATCCATGAAAAAGGGCTGGGCACATGGCTCCAGTCTTATACCAACCTAGCAAGCCTGAGGCCCTGAGTTCAAACCCTCGTTCTGCAAAAAAAAAAAAAAGTCATAATAATAATGATAAAAATTGTAGGGTTCGCCGGAAAAGAAACCTGTCGCATGGTTCAGGCAGAAAAGAGATTATTGGGGGGAGAGCCAGCCTGAACAAGATGGAGGTGTGGGGAGACAGAGGGGAGGGAAGAAGAAAAAAAAGAGAGAAAGAGAAGAAAAGGAGCAGGAGAGAGTGAGTGAGAAAAGGAAAGACAGCGGGACTCATGTTGAGCCAGACTATATAGGGAAAGGCTGAAGGGTTGGCCAGGTGGATTGGATGAGACCTCAGAGAAGGTGGCGGTAACGGCCCCCAGGTGTGCCAGTTACCTAGGAAACTCAGGTACTGGGCACAGACTTACACAGGTGGGGACATCTAACTGGAGCCCTCCCAGGGGTGGACCTTACAATAACCTGTTACTATAAAGAGCAAAGGACACACAAATCACTGGTAAGGCCCTAAGAGCCGTGGTCGGGACAGGAAAACACACTCTCATGCCATTAGGACACAGAAGGCAAACTGGGTCAAATCAAAAGCTTTACAAATAGGTAAGAATTTTAAATCAAAAACAAAAGCTCATGCCGTGAAAATAATTATAGATATGCAGAAAAGCTCTATAAAAGTTTTAGCAAGAATTTTCATAGCAAGGGAAAATTGGAGTGAGTCAAAATCCACACTCTGGGACACGAGGCAGCCATTATACTTGAGGTAAAGAAAGTTTTGAGATGAAAAGAAATTACAGTATATTATGTTGTGAACGTTACAAGAATTTTGTTGTAAAATTTCAAACTTGTTTTAGTTTTTTAATTGTCACAGGAAAAGAAGAGTTGACGCCAGCAAAAATATTAACAGCATGTACCTTTAAATAAAAATACTTATTGGTGACTTCTATTTTCTTCTGTCCCTATATATTCCATTCTTCTGTAACTATCCTCTTCTGTAACCAGGAAAAGGAAATTGCAAAGGAAAAAGATGCATAACAACAGACATAATACAACCAGCTTGAAGGATTTAAATAGAGACTACGAAAGAGAAAACTCTAAAACCTCCCATAACCAAGGCCAATCAGAAGGAAAAGGGAAGGGTAGCAGGAAGTAGCTGACAGCGTTGCATCCCAGTCATCATCTGCTTAAGGAAACTCTAGTGTGCACACATGCACAGGCAGGCACACACACGCACACGCGCACGCACACACACACACACACTACACCGTGGTGTTTAAAATACATATATTCAGACTCCATCCTCAGGCTCATGTTCAACAGATGTGAAATGTGACTCAAAAATACTTATTTAGGGGCTGGGGATATAGCCTAGTGGCAAGAGTGCCTGCCTCGGATACACGAGGCCCTAGGTTCGATTCCCCAGCACCACATATACAGAAAACAGCCAGAAGCGGCGCTGTGGCTCAAGTGGCAGAGTGCTAGCCTTGAGCGGGAAGAAGCCAGGGACGGTGCCCGGGCCCTGAATCCAAGGCCCAGGACTGGCCAAAAAAAAAAAAAAAAATACTTATTTAGGGGCTGGGGATATGGCCTAGTGGCAAGTGTTTGCCTTGTATACATGAAGCCCTGGGTTCGATTCCTCAGCACCACATATACAGAAAATGGCCAGAAGTGGCGATGTGGCTCAAGTGGCAGAGTGCTAGCCTTGAGCAAAAAGAAGCCAGGGACAGTGCTCAGGCCCTGAGTTCAAGCCCCAGGACTGGCAAAAAAAAAATACTTATTTAATAATTTTTTTTTAAAACTCCACAACTAAATGAAGATATAAAGGACTCAACAGATATTTCTATAACATTCAATGTGAAAACCTTGTTTTGACTGTTATTCAAATAAACCAACTACAAAAAGAGGCACATTAAGTGATATTAAAGAATCATTGTCGCTATTGTCAGGTGTACTGATGATGATATGGTTATATGGTGCTTTCTTTAAATCCTAATCCTTTAGGGATAATGCAATGTATGTAGGTAAAATGTTACATGATCGAGATTTTCATTAAAATAGTCTAAAAACAGTAATCCAAAACAACTCAGACGAAATAGCTGGAGATAACAGAGGAAACAGAAAATTATGCAAAATAAACGATGGCATAAGATGGTTGCTTACTGCCTTTCATTATGTTTGAAACTTCTGTAAAAATCCAAGATAAAAAAAGGAGTGCCGGGGCTGGGGATATGGCCCAGTGGCAAGAGTTCTCGCCTCGCATACATGAAGCCCTGGGTTCGATTCCCCAGCACCACATATACAGAAAATGGCCAGAGGTGGCCACGCTGTGGCTCAAGTGGCAGAGTGCTAGCCTTGAGCAAAAAGAAGCCAGGGACAGTGCTCAGGCCCTGAGTTCAAGGCCCAGGACTGGCAAAAAAAAAAAAAAAAGAGTGCCTTAGGGGCCTGGAAACTGCTGGTCCGACAGTCTCACAGGGTGGGATGTAGCTCAGTGGCAGAATACATCCCTGATATGTGTGAGGCGCACCGTGAGAAAGATCTGTTTTCAGCTTACAAAACAGCAAGGACACACAGTAGATTTTCAAGATCTCCCCTCTTCGCTGGGCATGGGGGCACATGCTTATAATCCCAGCACTGCGGCTGAGGCAAGAGGAGCGAACAGGGCCAGCTTTGGATACGGAATGAGATCTGTGTCAAAAATAATTTTTAAAAATAAATAAAGGGCTGGGAATGTGGCTTAGTGGTGGAGTGCTTGCCTAGCATGTATGAAGTCCTGGGTTCGATTCCTCAGCACCACATAAATAGAAAAAGCCAGAAGTGGCGCTGTGGCTCAAATGGCAGAGTACTAGCCTTGAGCAAAAGAAGCCAGGGACAGTGCCCAGGCCCTGAGTTCAAAGCCCAGGACTGGCAAAAAAAAAAAAAAGAAAAGAAATATAAAAATAAATAAAAAGATCTTGTTTCTTGTATCAATTAAAGAAATTTATAGTTTTGTAATTAGTACTTTTACAAACATCAGTTAATATTTCTAAATCTCAGCTTGTAAATCCTTAAAATAGTCCTATAAAAACCAAAGTTAAGGGCCTGGGGATATGGCCTAGTGGCAAGAGTGCTTGCCTCCTATACATGAGGCCCTGGGTTCAATTCCCCAGCAACACATATACAGAAAACGGCCAGAAGCGGCGCTGTGGCTCAAGTGGCAGAGTGCTAGCCTTGAGCAAAAAGAAGCCAGGGACAGTGCTCAGGCCCTGAGTCCAAGCCCCAGGACTGGCCAAAAAAAAAAAAAAAATCAAACTTAAGGAAAATGGGCCTAAACACCTATTATTTATCAAATACTGCCTTATTTACTCTTTTCAATACAATAAAAGAAAAATATACCATAACACATGGAAGTCAAAACTATAGTTCCAAAAAGAGCAGTAACTCAAATATCACCAGGAAAATAATGAAAAACTATTAACAGGCTGAATGTGAAATGTCTAACAAGGAAATAGTTAAGCAAATTCTGACTTATTCATTAGCTGGGCAAGATGTTAAATATAATATTTCCAAAGAATTATAATTGTAGTTGAGTGTTGGCTCATGCCTGTAATCCTGGCTACTCAGAAGGCTGAGATATGACAAGTAGTTCAAAGCCAGCTGGGGCAGGAAAGCCTGTGAGATTTTCATAGCTAATTCACAAGCAAAAGGCTGGAAGTAGAAATATACTCAAATGGTAGAGCACCAGCATTGACTAAGCTAAGGGACAATGCCCAGGCCCTGAGTTCAAGCCTTAGAATTGGTACACACACACATACACACACACACACACAAAAAAAATAGTAATTTTAATAAGATTTATAATTTTATGCATAAAGGATTTCAATATCACATACACACATGCATACGAATTTTCTAGGTTAAAAATACATTCAAAACTTTCCGTGTGCATCTTGGTGCTGGGCTATGAACATTTAAAATTATCTTCTGTGTGTTTGAATTTTTGGTAATGACGCATCTACCATGGCCAGTGTGACTCCCACTGTGGTTCCACCAGTGCCATTCTCCAAGCCCACACCAGCATCCCCGGGGAGGACCCCCTCAGGGGGACCAACCAGACCCCATCTGCTTCCACTGTGGCTTTGTGATTCACCTCACAGTCCCCCCAGAGTCCCGGGGACCACCCCACCAGGTGGGCCAAAACAGCTGTATTCGGATATATCACTTTCCGGCATCAAAACACTGTCTAGAATATTTTCAAACTGCACATTTGTTTCTGTTTAAAATTTTCCATTTTCATCATCTCAAAATATTTACTCAACTCTCAACTTCAACTTTCTAAGATCCACTTTAAATCTTTTTAGAACAAGGTGAATTGAGGATAAATAAATAAACACCATTAATAAAATGAAAAAGATTCAAAGTGAACAAATAATAACTCTTGAAAAAAAAACACCTAGGGATATAGAGCAATATAGGAGACATTTTGAGGGAAGAAATGATTTTTTTAAAAAATTTTAACTCAACTTGAAATTTTCAAGTAGAGATATAAATTGAAATATAAATTTTTAACCATGGTGAATGTTCTGGAATAAAACTGGCATGGCCTGACTTGGTAGTAGAACCGCAGCTCTATTTTAATTCAAAATGTCTTCACTTAAGCTTCCCAGCTTGAATTCCTTTCTGTTGCTTAATTTCCAAACAAGAGATATTACTGCTAGTTTTAAAGGGATGAATCATCCGAGAAGGGTCTCTCTGACACCACTGACAATGTGGTTCTAAAAACAGAAAAATATAGATTATCAGGGAAGGAAGTTTGGAAGTATCAGCGTAGGGTCTGAAGCATGTCTGGTCAGGCCACCCAAAAAGACAACTTTGCTAGCAGCCCTGCCTGGACTCTAATCTCCAGCCACAAACAAATGCATTCCACTAATTCCAAGAGGGGGCAGGGGCAGGCCCTTGGCCAACTTCCGGTCACCAGAGCAAGCCTGAAGAACTGGACTGGAGGAAACCTCATCCAGACAGGTCCTTGAGAGCCAGGTACTGTCAGTGCTTCCATCTCTCCCTTAGAACGTGAGTTTAGTTACTGCCTCATTTATTTGCTTGGTGGTACTGGCATTTGCACTGGGGTCTTACACTTGCTAGGCAGATGCTCTACCACTTGAGCCTCTCAGTCAGCTCTTCTGGTTTTTTGTGTTTTTTTTAGAGTCTTGCTACCCTCCTATCTACTTCCCTACATGCTTGGATGGGCAGGCATGCACTCAGCCATTGCATTTTTTCTCCCAGGACTGGCCTCAAACTATGATCTCCTAATCTTGGCCTCCCATGTAGCTTGGATTACAGGCTTCCGCCACTGTGCCCAGCTCCTTTAGAATTCCATTGTCACCTACTCAGAAACGGCCATCCTTCAGCCCAGATCTTCTCAAATCCTAGCCTTAATCATTCTTCTAGTTCTTGTTCCCTCGTGTATTTTCTTTGTCCTTAAAAAAAATTGTATCATCTCTAAGTATCCATACAAAGTGGTTTCAATTCAACATGTCAGTTTCTGAGCACAGTACCTCTGGACCAATGATACCCTGTCCATCATTCTACCCTCTGTCTTCCACCACACCCACCTCAGTGTGCCGGCTCCATTTCACACACACACACATTCAATATTTACTATGACTGCAGTTGCCTACCCTTCCTCTCTCCATTTGTCTGCCCCCCTCTCTCTCTTATTTTCAGACCTTTCATTCTTCCCTTACTTTCATCTCTACTTGCTTAAAAATGTGTCGTCGTTAGTTTTCTTATTAGTGCATTAATTTAAGTTACTTTCTTTCATTTCTTGGTACTAGGGAAATAATAACCATCAATGCTCCAGGTACACAGCAGCCAGTGTAGCACAGTCTAAGGTTTGCGAAGTTTCCCTATGTATATTCTCCTCTATCCTTCAACTCTGAGGTGGGGGTCGGGGGGGTAGGGAAGGAGGTCTGGTTGGTAGGTTCCATCCATCTTTACCCACGGCACAGCGCTGTTGGCTAGAGGACTGCACAGAGAGTGTGTCACAAAACCCAAGCCGCCCCTCGGCTCCAGCAGATCACGTATCCATACAGTGTGACCACAATCACCATCAAAAAAGAAAACAAAAACTCCAAAAAACAAACATCTTCGGAGTGCCTGGTCCCCTTCCCTTCAGACACGCTGCCCCCTCTCCTCTTTGTCTACCCAGTTAGAATGTTGAGCTACACCCCAAATATGAGCCGTGACAATATTCAAATGCCAAATAGGCAAGAGGACTATGCTTTGGTGTTGAAATTTCTGGGGATCCAGAGACACCCCCAGCTTTATCATGATCTCTGTCAGTCCAAATGTAGGGAAGAGCTCTGATGTGAAAACATGTTTTCTACATGTTTACCCAAAGCTTACCCATTGGGTCAAACTTGTGTCCTCTGCATTTGTTAACTTGATCTCCCCAAGTTTCCCTCAGTATGATGTTACAGTTCTATTTTCACCTCAGATCTCCTTCCTGACTAGCTTTCAGCAAGTTCACTATGAGATAGCTACCCTTCAAGTCAACTTCTAAATTAATTCTTACTTAGGAGTTTTGTACTGGCCGCCTGACTGAATTTTATCTCTCCTCTTAGTTATTATTCCACGTTCACTAATTCAGGAAAGCGCAATTGCAAATGAACTTCTTGCAAGGCTTAAGGAGTCAGCTCCTTCAGTGGCCCTGTGTCCGCCTCCTTCATTAGCCTCTATTATAGCCAATTGAGGTATTTAAGGAATTTAATCTATCTGGGTACCTGATGCCCTGCTCACACATCATAAGCTCTTCCTTGGCAAGGGCTCCATTCTCCAGCCACACACCAGGGCACATGGAAGATTTCTGCAAATAAAGTTGAATACCTGAATGACCCACTCCAGACATAGCACGAACTCCTCCCAACCAAGCTTCCTCTTTCACCCCTCCCACTACTCTGTAATTTCCAATCTGGCTCTTAGGATGCTGATCACCACACAGGCCAGGCAAATGTACTTCAGGACTTCACATTCCCACTGTGTGACCAAGTTCGAAGTTCGTGGCGCCTCTGAGTGAATCTCCTCACTCTAGCGACTTAAAAGGTCAGGACTAACTAGATCTCCCATCATTACCCTAGCAAGGTAAATCCAAGAAAAAGCCATCAATGACTCTCACTGAATAGGAGAGGCGATGGAGACCCCAAAAAGAAACGCATTGAGTGTGCACGCTCAGCACAGTGATAAGCAAGAATTCGTTTAAAAGTTGACTTGAAGTGGGGGTGCCCGTGGCTTATACTTGTCATTCTGGCTACTCAGGAGACTGAGCTCAGAGGACCGTGGTTGGAAGCCAGCCTGGGCAGGAAAGACCATGAGACTCTTATCTCCAGTGAATCACCAAAAAGCCAGAAGTGGAGTCGTGGCTCAAGTGGTAGAGTGCTAACCTTGAGCACAAAAGGTCAGGGACAGACAGTCCAGGTGCTGAGTTGAAGCCCCAAGACGAGCACAGACACACACACACACACACACACACACACACACACACACACACACACACACACGCTGAGCTGGAGGGTGGGTATCTCAAAGTAAGGTGATCCTAAGAAGAGAACCATGCCAGGGGACTTCTTAAATGCAGGCCCCAAAGGAGATTTGAGGTGAAAATAGAACTAGAACATCACACTCAGGGAAACTTGAGGAGGACCCATTACTGATGAAGAAGATACAGGTTTGTCCCAACGGGTAAGCATGCAGCTGGTAAAAACATAGAAAACATGTTTTCAGACCAGTGTTCTTCCTTTGATTTGAACTGACAAAGATTATAATAAAGTTGGAGATGTCTCTAGAGCCCCAGGAACTTCAACACTGAGACATAGTTCTTCTTACCCACGAGCTATTTGTCATGGTACACAGTACTTTCGGGACATGTGAACACTGTCATGGCTTTGGAGTGAAACTCAATGAACATTCTAGCCAGGTAGAAAAGGAGGAGAGAGGGCAGCAACCCGCAGGGAGGAACTTAAGATGACAGACCCAGCTCATCTCCTTCATTACCTCGTACTTTCTACCATGTCCATTTTTATGTTCAGCACTCAAACACTAACTTGCTGTGTTCCAAAGGCAAACGCATGAACATCTCCACGGTGCCCGCCTGCTCAGCGTGAAGAGCATTCAGAAGTAGCTGTCACTGCTGCTCCTCATCTTTGGCCAGAATGTCGACTACCAAAGGGACCTGGGATGCCTGCTGCCTTCTGGGGCAGGCCAACCCTGGCTGAGATCCTGCGCTGTGAGTACTAGCTCCCTAGCAGAGGCCTCGGAGGTACCAGTATATTCATTGCCTCCCTCCAGACACAACCCGTACCACCCCTTTAAGACCTCTAGATGGTTAACATTGCATAACTTTAGGCTGATTCTGGACTTGGATCCAAACTTAAATGAACTGTTAGGTTGCTGTGCAGCCCTGAAGGCCCTCTGGGAAAAGTCATCACAAAACCCAAAGCCCTGTCAGAGCTCCAGAGTTTCCTGGCGAGGTAGCAAAACCCAGCTTGTGTGCAGCAAAGCAAGAAGCTGGGCCACAGTCTCACAACAGCACTTGCTCGTGGGGCAGCCAGTTTGTTCAAGGTACGGAACACAGGAATTTGCCAGCTACAGAGAAGTGAAGGAAATTAGGAAGAACAAGGAAATTACTGGCTAGGAGACGGAGTTATTATGGAAAGCTGATTTCACTGTCCAAAAATTTAGCCTGTATTTATTCTCAAAATTATCCAAATATTTCAGAAATTATCTGTTTATATGGTTGTTGTCTGGACATTTCCTGACTGTTTCTCTCCAGTCTTTTACATGGTGTAAAAAGCATTTGTTATTAAAAAAAAATTACCTCAATGTGTGAGTGTGTGCCAGCAGTACTGGAGCTTGAACTCCTAAGTGCTGTCCCTTAGCTATTTTGCTCAAGGCTGGCATTCCATGACTTAAGCCACAGCTCCACTTCCAGTTTCTTGGTAGTTAACTGAAGATAGACTCTCACAGACTTTCCTTCCTGAGCTGGCTTTGAACTGCAATCCTTAGATCTCAGCCTCCTGAGTAGCTAGGATTACAGGTCTGAGCTACGAATGCTGAGATAGACTCACCCACTTCTATCACAGCCTACAACCTACAATACCTGGTCTATCTGCCCTTTGAGGCCCTAGACGGTCTGGACTTGGAAAGAAGTTCTAGCTGCCTCAAGCCAATACCTATAGTTGAAAAAACAACTCCACTGTGAGCCATAATTAAGCTAAGTCTGTGTGTTTGCCACTCTGATAACCACTATGGACAGTGACTCAAGTGTCTTACAGTTATTTCAGTTCCCTTTGATAAACGAGGGTCTGAAACGCAAGATGAGCAGTAACATGAAACAACTTTCTTACCTTGAACCAGTTCAACATTACCCTAGCTACATAACTTCATAAACCAACTTATATCTGGTTTGGCCATTTTTGAAAATAAAGTTCATGGTAAGGAGCGAGTGAGTCGCGCACATGGAGGTGACTTCAGATTCAGGCTGAATGAACTGGAAATGCAAGCAATTTGAAAAGAATGAGGGCCTTATGTTCAGTGTTGTCAGTCCATTTGTTAGAGGTTTTATCGTTGTGTGGAGGCGTTTAGTTCCTGGCTAACATCTGGACAGATGGAGAGCTCCGCAGAGCATGTAGGGTGAAGGAGCCAGGTCTGCCCTAGGTTCTGAGCAGGGAGAGAGCCAGCGGATGTGGAGAGCCACAGCTTCCCAACTTAGATGTACCACACAGAGCATGTGTGTGCTAGTTAGAAAAGGCACAACAGAACCAGCAGTTGAGCTGGTTGTGAAATCTCTTGTAATTTAAGAAGTGGTACACAAATGTCCGCTGTTCTTCCTAGTATTCTTACTATAAAGAAGTTTTCAGAGGGTGGAATATGGCCTGGTGGTAGAGTGCCTGCCTCGCATACATCAAGCCCTGGGCTCGATTCAGCACCACATATATAGAAAAAGCCAGAAGTGGTGCTATGGCTCAAGTGGCAGAGTGCTAGCCTTGAGCAAAAAGAAGCCAGGGACAGTGCTCAGGCCCTGAGTCCAAGGCCCAGGACTGGCAAAAAAAAAAAAAAAAGAAAAGAAAAGAAAAAAAGAAATTTTCAGTGAGAGGGGGAGGGTTCCTGAAGGTATTTTGGTTATCATGGTGCAAAACATGCACTGATCAATTGATTCTAAATCTTTCAAAGTAAGGGGAAAATGTAGAAAGGAGGGGGGGTGGGGTGGGGGAGAGGGAGGGAGGGGGAGAGAGAGGGAGGGAGGGAGAGAGAGAAAGAGAGAGGGAGGGAGGGAAGGAGAGAGGAAGGGAGGGAGAAGGAAGGAAGGAAGGAGGGAAGGAAGGGAGGGAGGGAGGGAGGGAGGGAGGGAGGGAGGGAGGGAGGGAGGGAGGGGGAGAGAGAGGGAGGGAGGGAGGGGGAGAGAGAGGGAGGGAGGGAGGGAGAGGGAGGGAGGGAAGGAGAGAGGAAGGAAGGGAGAAGGAAGGAAGGAAGGAAGGAAGGGAGGGAGGGAGGGAGGGAGGGAGGGAGGGAGGGGAGAAAGAGGGAGCGAGAAAAGGGAAGAGGGGAGGTAGAAAGAAAAAGGAGAAGGAGGGAGAGAGGGAAGAGGGTAAGAAGGACCATCACAAATATATATATGACAATGGGAGAAAACCATATTAAGAATATATATAAAAGCCAGGTGCTGGTGTCTCATACCTCCAATCCTAGCTATTTAGGAAACTGAGATCTGAAGATTGCAATTTGAAGCCAGCCCAGGCAGGAAAGTCCTTGAGACTCCCATCTCCTATTAACCAGCAGAAAACTGGAAGTAGAACTGTGGCTTAAAGTGATAGAGTGCTAGCTTCGAGCAGAAAAGCTCAGGAACAGCACCCAGCCTGAGTTCAAGCTCCACAACTGACAAGAAGAGGAGGATATGAGTCAGGCTCTTCCATACACTCCTGAAGGTGCTGGAGTCTGTGAACCGTGACGCCATTGTATGTTCCAATTGCAGCCTATCCCAGAACCCTTTTCCAAAGGGGGCGGGGGGGGGGGAGGAGTACTTAATTTGTTAACCTAAATGTTCTACCAAAAATCTCACTTAGAGCCTTTGTTCACAGAGACATGCATTTGCACCTGTATATGGATGCATGCCATTCCCACTATTGTCCTGGATTTGTCTCAGAATTTCTTGTGGTTCTTCTATAGCCATTATTATTACTTTTTCAATTTCCTCTGAATGTACATTACCTTTAAAGTCAGAAAAGACAATGTTTTAGAGCAAATGAGACCGCATTATTCTGGAAATATAATGTACCATTTCTACAAAATGAGCCATGGTCTTGGGGAGGATTTTCACCCTAAGGCAACGCCAGGACACCCTGTGTATGTCTTTGTTTTGTTTTCTTCTCCCCCAGCCCCCACCCCAATTCACTTTACTGCCGTGTTAGAGGTGACATACAGCGGGGATACCTTTACAAATATCAGGTACAAAGTACATTTCCTTTGTACAGTGTCATCTGTTCCCTCATTCCCTCCTGTCTTACCCAGAGTTGCAGAGTTCATTCTCATCAACGTCCAGTGCACTACACTACTGTACTTTTTCACCCTTTTGCCTCTAATTCTGTGCCTTCCCCCCACCCTCCCACAGATGTGCACGTGAATACACCATATATAAAGTAAAGAATACGGAGCCATCCGAAAAAGAAAAAACAAATTAAGGAAAATGTCCTTTGTTTCCATATCTTTGGAGTTCATTTCAGTATATATATTATTTTATATACATATGAAGAGGTGTTGGGTATTATACCTTTGTGATTTTCTCCTAAGACTATATCCTCTTTTGGTCTCACTGTATGTTATGTATCTAGACTTTTGTGTGTTTTTTCATGTCCCATTGTATAGCCATTATTTTTAAGATTACAAAGACTGAAATATTTTAAAGGGGACAGAGAAAAAGATATGGGTCCATTGTGTGTGAGATTGTGTGTGTGTGCACGCATGCGTGCGTGCACAAGCATACACACACTGATACTGAGACTTGAACTCAGGGCCTCATTATCTTGCTTATTAGCTTTTTCTGCTCTGCTCAAGGCTGGTGCTCTACCTCTTGGGCCACATATCCACTTCCAGCTTTTTGCTGGTTAATTAGAGATAAGGGTCTGTCAGATCTGTTTGTTCTGACTGATTTCAAACTTTGATTCTCAGTCTTAGCCTCCTGAGTAGCTAGGATTACAGACTTGAGCCTTCAGTGCCTAAAAAAATTCTTCAAAAAGAAAAAGTAGTCATAATTAATTTGCTCCACAATTCTTTCTTATTACAGTTGATATTTCCTTAAAGACATAGATGAAAACATGCCATCTGCTCTTAAAAAGAATAAGATTTTCTCGTACTGAAAATTCTGAGTATGATTTTTATTCTATATACTTTAAAAAAAAAACTCCAAGGTCACCATACTCGTGCTAGTGAGCATCAAAAGAAAAAGAAATGTCTCTTCCCATGGCAGAGAAAGGCGTGAGAGGCAGCTCTCAGCACACCTAACACTATAAGCACGAGCCCCCTAAGAACATGGTCAGCCACCTAGAGATCCAAGTCAGAGCTGTGCACGGCGAGACGCCGGAGCCCACCTGCAATCTGAGTTCTGCCTACCCTCCCACCCCAAAGATTGCAACTAGTCCCCAAACAACAGCCATATACCTGCACCTCCTCAATGCTTTCTCCAGCCACATCTCCTCCTCTGAGGTCCTCTGAGCACCACCGCCTTTGACCGGCCACGGCCTAAGCCCCACACAGCACCCACCCGTCCCTTTAGAACAGACCTGCGTGCGCTCTATTCCACACAAAACTTAACTCTCTCAATAAACGGTGAAGTCTCCGCCATCCAACTTAACTCGGTATGGCTTCCACTACGCTACAGCCCGACGTGCTCCTCCAAACCTAGCAGGCTTTTGGCACACTAGCCTCAGCGGTCACACCATTCATTCCTTCCCCATCAGATCTGTCCCCACTTGTCACCTCAATTTTAAATACAGTCAGGATTAACAAATAAAAATGCAGGATATACGATCAAAGCTGAATTATAGATACAGAGTAAATAAATGTTCAGTATAATGCATCCCAAATATAAATTTACCCAAGGAATGGAGGCTAAAAACAACAGCAAGAGAGAGATGGGACCTTTATGACTGTCAGAGAGAGTAGAAAGGAAGAATATAGAGAAGGAGACCTAGGATTCCTAGTAGCTACAGCTCAACCAACCAAAGGACCCAAGTAAAAATGAAGCACATTCTTTATAGAGAAATACATTTATCTGGGTACTGATAGCACATGTCTACAATCCTAGCTACTTAGAAGCTGAGATCTTAGGACAGCAGTTCAAAGCTAGGCAGGGCAGAAAAGTCCTTGAGACTCTTTTCTCCAATTAATTACCAAAAATCCAGAGTCTAGCCTAGAGCACAAAAGGTCAAGGATAGTGCCCAAGTCCCGAGTATACACACACAAACACACACACACACACACACACACACACACACAATCACAACAAGGGAAATTAGCAAGACACTACAAAGAAGAGCAAGTAATTTAGTTAGTGCAGGGCTGGAATTGGAAAGACAATGGAACCACCACTGATCCTGCTCTGGACTCTCTTTTCCCAAACCCTGACTCTCTCTGGATTAACACTCTATTTCCTTTAGGTTAGATTCTCCCTCCTTTTTTAATATTCCTAATAAGAAGTCAACTCTCCCTCCTCCACATGTCCCCAAAGCACATTTTTGCCCATTTCTCCCAAGTCACAGTCCTATTGCTTTATAATCCTTCAAGGCACAGATGGTTCCTTCATCTTGTGACCCATACAGTGCCTCACACAGGACAGGTTCTACATAGATGTATTTCTTGGAATGCCAAGAAGTAGAGCTTCCCCAGAGAATAAACATGGGGGGCCCTGCTGTTCTGGAGTACACTGTGGACTAAGGAGGCCAAGGACCTGGGCTGCGAACTGTGCAGTGATGAGGAGAGGACTATATCTGAGAAATGAATGGGGTTTCTCAACCAAGAAGAGGAAGCTCACATTCAAGCCTAGAGGCCCCGGGCATCAGTACAGTGAAGCCTGTAGCAGAAACTGAAATGTCACTGTGAAAAGGAAATGTAGGTCAGAGAGTAGACAGATAGCAGCGAGCAGACTAGGAGCCGGACTCCTGGGGCCCATCGCACCTCTGGGAAAGTCCTACCCTTGCTACATGTAACCTTGGGCAAGTTACTGTACTTCTCTACCTTCATCCAAAAGTTTCTTTGTGGGAAAAAAATGATTACAGTTGCCCTTCACTCATCGGGAGGATGAATTAAGGTAAGTACCATGAAGCTCTTAACAAAATGTCTGGCACATGGTTTCAAATCAAGTGTGTTAGCCATCAGATGAAAAGTATGCATTAAGCACCTTCTTTCCCTAGATACTCTTAGCTCCTAGAAATACAAATATGTTAAAAGCCACTACATTGTCTCCAAAATGTTGAGCTCATAGTCCCCAAAAAATAAAGATAAGAAGGCACCTGTTTGGGGATATCTGGGATGTGGGCACTTAGTATACTCAACTTGAAACAACACCAGGACATTCAAATGGGAGTGTCCCATCAGACAATTGAGGATAGGGGGCTGAAGAGGTTAATATGGGAAACTGAGTCAGGGTAAACCTCTCAGAAGCAACAACTGGGACCGTAAGAGCAAGTGAGTCCCCAAGAGTGAGATGGTCAGACTGGGACAGGGTGCACACTCAGGCCTTGATGCCCAGTGGCAACGGGAAGCCAAGGAGGAAGGCGGAAAAGGACCAGCCAGTTAAAGTCGACATGTAGAAAGTTTACAGACTTGGCACAACAAGGGTCGGGCATATGGCCACTCCCTATGACAAGGCCGCACAGAGAGCCTGGCAGAAGAGGAAAGGACAGTGGTAAGAGCTAAAGGGCATCCGGAGCCCTGCCAGTGATTGCACAGCTCAGACCCGGTGAGAGCTGGAATACAGACCCTGTGTGCTGCTCTGACTGACTTCCATGGGGCCCTCTCCTCCTGAAGTACACCTCGATTACCTAGACCCCCTAACTGCCCCACACTATGAACAATGCTGTCAATTTGGCTATCTCCTTATGTCTCGTGAGGTACAGTTCCAAAACACAGAAAAGATGGAGGCTACAGGAACTACTTTAGCTATCTGTTTATAGTCCTTGAATAGTGATACCAACTTTTTCTATCTCTTTATCATCAATCCATCTAAATACTTACTTATCATCTATCTACATCTGAGGGGTGGGAGAAAGTGGTAAAGGAGAAGATTGGAACTGTCAAACAACAACAACAAAAGGAATAGTATAGTGGGGATGCGGTAAGATTAAGCCTAGAATTTACCCAAGATCACGACTAGACCAGGTCTGGAACAGAAGAAGAAAGGCCAGGTGAGATCAAGAGTAGCAAAGGAGGGCTGGGAATATGGCCTAGTGGCAAGAGTGCT
The DNA here is from genome assembly GCF_023159225.1 of Perognathus longimembris pacificus. Lineage (NCBI taxonomy): Eukaryota > Metazoa > Chordata > Mammalia > Rodentia > Heteromyidae > Perognathus > Perognathus longimembris. Next base: position 87,437,864 of record NC_063165.1, on the reverse strand, counting down.
TGCCTCCTACACATGAAGCTCTCGGTTCGATTCCCCAGCACCACATATATGGAAAATGGCCAGAAGTGGCGCTGTGGCTCAGGTGGCAGAGTGCTAGCCTTGAGCTGGAAGAAGCCAGGGACAGTGCTCAGGCCCTGAGTCCAAGGCCCAGGACTGGCAAAAAAAAAAAAAGAGTAGCAAAGAAACCATGTGCTAGTTGAACACACTTGTAATCCTCACTACTCAGGAGGCTGAGATCTGAGGATCAAGGCTCAACACCTGCTAACCAAGGCAGGAAAGTCCATGAGACTCTTATCTCCAATTAAGCACCAAAAAGCCAGAAGTGGCGCTGTGGCTCAAGTGGTAGAGCACTAGCCTTAAACAAACAAAACAAGCTCAGTAACAGCGGCCAGGCTCTGAGATCAAGCCTCAGGAATGGAGGGGGAAAAGCGTGGCAAAGACAGGGAAGAGACAAGAAGGGAGGGATAACCATTAGGTATAGGAACAGACAGGGGGTCTGGGCTTTTGCATTTTACAGGCAATTCCAGAACCACCTAAGGGATTTGTTAAGAAATGTAGATTTCTGGACTCTGACCCAGAACTCCAGAATCAAAAGCATTTCAGATTTCAGATTTCATGAACACAAATGACCTCTTGCTTCTGGAGATTCTTATCCTAGCATTAGAGAAGAACTGAGGGAGAGGGATAGCACTGAAAGATGTTTCTTCTTAAAACTCTGTAATCACTCAACATAAAAGTTATCCTTGTAAACATTTTCATGCATATTTTCAAGGAGTGTGAAATATATTCAGATTCTTTTGTAACCTATCTCCAGAACATTTTCATATTGCAACTCTGAAACTGTGCATTGTATAGGTCATTATTCTTAATGTTTGCTTTTTGTTTAAAGTGTTGCCAAAGCTCGGCTGGCTATCCAGATTCAGAGCTGACACACAGGCCACAGAACACAGGCACTACTCAACCACCTAGGCAGAAGGGTCAGAGTCTAAGCTGGTTGGTTGAGATATGTTTTGATTCTTCACCATCAAATAAAAGGACCCAGCTACTGCAACTGAAATGAGCAATATGAAACATATATATATACACACATATATTTCAAAGCCATAAATGTTAGGCTAAGTTTTTATCTTTTATGAAGTGCTCTAGAACTTGTGCTTATTCTTTAATTTACCATCTCTAGCTGCAAAATGTCACTGGGAATTCTTGCTTTTCAAAGAGCCAACACTGACACAGTCTCCAAATCTGTATTTACTTGTTCACAACTATGCACACATTTTTATGGATGGGAGAATTGTGCAATTGTGTTGATTTGTCATTTAATACTTATTGACAAGTCACAATATGCTGGACATAGAGATGCTTTTCTACTCAGAATTCAGTACCCAGTATCAAAACACCTAATTGAGATCTGTAGTTTTCACATTGCAAATCAGTTCTTTGTTGTAAAGACCTTAAGTTAGTATCCTACCTACTTAAATCTTGTACACCTAGGAAATAAATGTTCCTTACGTGCCCAACATTACTAACGTTAAGCTATTGTTAGTATTATTAGATTTACTATGATTAAGTGATTCTTATTCTCCTCCCTGAAAAGTAGCATTTTTTCAGTTTGCTTTTTTTTCTGAGGGAGGAGGGCTTTCTAAGACTCCAGCTGACTAACTATGCAACCAGACTAATCTTTTGTTTTGTTTTATTTTATTCTGTCAGTCATGGGGCTTGAACTCAGGGCCTGGGTACAGTCCCTGAGCTCTTTTGCTCATAGCTAGCACACTACCACTTTAAGCCACAGCCTACTTCTGGCTTTTTGCTGGTTAGTTGGAGATAAGAGTCTCATAGACTTTCCTGCATGGGCTGGCTTTGAACTGTGGTCCTCAGATCTCAGCCTCCTGAGTAGCTAGGATTACATGCATAAGCCATCAGTACCCAGCCCAAACTAATCTTGAATTTATAATCTTCCTGCCTCAGAGCTTCCTCATGGCAGGGATTACAGGAATGTGCCACCACGCCTCACTAAAAACAAAACGCATATTTCTAAAATAAGCCAGCCACCAGTGGCTCTCACGTGTATGCCTAGCTATTCAGAAGGCAGAGATCTAGACCATGGTTCAAGGCCAGCACAGAGACCCCAATTCTCAACCCATGTCTGGATGCAGTGGCATATGGCCGTCTTCCTGCCATTGGCAGGGGCGTGGTGTAGGCCAGCTGGGCAAAAAACAAAACAGCTGGCTGCCAGGGGCTCATGCCTGAAGTCCTATTTACTCAGTAGGCTGATATCTGAGGATGGTGGTCTGAAGCCAGACTGAGCAGTAAAGTCTGTGAGACTCTTGTCCACACGTAGCCAACAAAAAGCCAGAAGTGGAGCTGTGACTCCATTGGTAGAGTGATGGCCTTAATCAAAAAAAGCTAAGGGACAACACCCGGGCCCTGGGTTCAATTCCAGTACCAGCCTGCAAATGCACATGTGCGCACACACACACACACACACACACACACACACACACACCCTAGACACTGTCCCCAAAATAACTATAGCAAAAAGGAATGGAGACATGGCTCATGTGGCACAATACCTGCCATGCAAGCAGGAAGCCCTGAGTTCAAACCTCAACACCCCTCCCAAAAAAGCTCACTTTCCTTTTCTGATAGTAAGTTATACATAGATAAAGAGAAACAAGTTCTGATGTTCTATGGTACCTTTGTGTGACTATAGAAAATAATAATATACGATGCATATATATTTCATAAAAGCTGGAAATATATTGGTTGTCTTTAATACTAAGAAATAAGTGAAGAACTAGGTATATTTAATGTGACTGAAGCATTACAAAATGTGCATATATCAAAATATCTTATGGGGGCTGGGAATATGGCCTAGTGGCAAGAGTGCTTGCCTCGTATACATGAAGCCCTGGGTTCAATTCCCCAGCACCACATATATAGAAAACGGCCAGAAGTGGCGCTGTGGCTCAAGTGGCAGAGTGCTAGCCTTGAGCAAAAAGAAGCCAGGGACAGTGCTCAGGCCCTGAGTCCAAGCTCCAGGACTGGCAAAAAAAAAAAAAAATCTATGGTATGCAATAAATATGTACAATTTTGTATCAATTCAAAAAATTTTTAATTAAAATTAAAAGAGAAAGCCACCCGTAATTTTGAAAATCTCCATAATATATAGTACCTCTTCAGCTCATAGTCTTTTCTTACTTGTGAGTCAGGCTGGTGAACTTGCACTGAAATATTATTTAAACTTGACTTTGTAGTAATTAACTCCAAAGGATGTGTCATTGTCTACTGTGTATAATATTTTGTTTTAACAAATAAATGGTAACATTCTTTATATACCAAGTTCACTAGAAGCAATATTTACTATTAAATTCAATTAAAAATAGAGGGAAAACTCATTTGTTACATAAGTCATAAATATTTTCTCTTTATGGAACTATTTAGCATATTACTACTTTATACATGGAGAAATAGCAATACAAAGAAATTAAGTAGTTTCTGTAAAGTCTTATATACAGCCAGATAAATAATGCCTTCTAACCTAAGAAAGCAAAGATACTTGATCATTTTTTGTTAAAAAACCTTAATATAGAGAAAAGAAAACATTTTTCTCCTTCCTTCTTAGAGGGTCATAAGCCTCTCCTCACGGACATGAGAAAGGCTCTGGTTTTATTAAAGACACGTGCTGTAAAGCATAAGAAAATATCAGTAGAAGTGTTTCTATAATATCAATAGAGTCTGCAGGCTGTTAATTAAATTTCTCACCAAGGAAGTATAGAGAGGGGAGAATGAAATTAGACATAAAATCAAAATCTATTCCTGGGTGAGCCAAATTTAAACATTTATGGACACCTCTTGAAAACATTCCTACTGCTTGCTACTTTAAAATGTGTTTTTGCATATCAAGGTAATAGGGCAAACATCTTTTAACAACACAGTGATTCAATGGAAATTACAAAGTTGTGGTTCAAAAGGTCACTGGGAAAACCATCAACACTGGTGTGTGTGTCCATATAAACTCAAGTCCTTATGATGTACATTAATTACTTTTGATATGGAAATCCATCTCTACCATTTTAAAGCTTGAAATTTTACACTTTGTAGATTATCTAAGTCAAATTTTATACTGCAATAAATTGAAATTAAGTGTTTTCTTTGGAAATATAATATTCTCTTTTGCAGGAACTATTTTTAGAATGCTCTTTCTCAGAAAATATGTAAAACATAATATTTCATATTAAATACAAATACTAATATTATTTTGAGACAGAAGCAAAAAGTAAAAAAGCACTATATTCTAACCTAAAATTTACATATAATTAGGAGCTATCTACAATGTGTGGTGTGAAGAGATATTTAAAAATTTAGTACTGTTAACTTTTGTGATAAACATTAATATTCCCAAGTGTGCTAACAACACTTAGCTCGTGGTGCTTTACAAGACATTGAAAACAGGACTTGATTACATTTAATTTGATTCCAATTAAAAAACACTTACAAAAGTTCTACTGAATTAGATTACACTGAATGTTTCCATGGAAGACACTTCATTATCTGAGACAGCATTAATTTAAAATGATCACAGAGGGTGAAAAACACTGTTCATTTTAACAAAATGGGTTTAATTCAATATCATTTATTCTACAATTGTATGCTGCATATTTGGTTTATTAATTAAATGTATGGGAGTTCTGGGAGGGAGGGAATATTCATAATACTCATTTCATTCACAGCTGGCCCAAGGCCTAACTTATCACATCATTTCTATGTCTTAGGATACATACAAACAAAGAAGCCACAGCTGGACACCAGTGGCTCATGCCTGAAATCCTAGCTACTCGTTAGGCTGAGAGCTGAGGAGTGCAGTTCAAAGCCAGGCTGGGCAGGGAAGTCCCTGAGACTCTTATCTCCAATTGACCATCAAAAAGCTGGGAGTGGAGCTGTGGCTCAAGTGGTAGAGTACCAGCCTTGAGTGAAAAAGCTAAACGACAACACCTAAGCTCTGAGCCTGAGTTCAATCCCCAGTACACACATACATACATACACACACACACACACACACACACACACACACACACACCCCAAAATGCTCTGGTTACATAATTAATAATAATTCCAATTTAGTAGGCAACAATAGCCAAACAAATGCAAAGTGTCACCAAGTTTCTTGACTTTCTGAAATGTCATATTTCCCCTTTTAATCAAAGAAATGCTTTGACATCTAATTAGTATGTATTCACAATCAGGACAGAAATCAGACCTTTTTGTTGTTATTGTTGTCTAACAACACTGCCAACCATTTTCAAAAGTTTTGTTATTTTATGAGCTCCAGTTTGTGTTGAAGTTTCAAAAGGGGGAAAATGATGATTAAAAACAAAATGATGATTAAAAACAAATGTTCTATAGTCAGTTATTTCGTACTAAGCAGAAACCGCATGGATAGCTTTCATTGGAGGAAGCCCGTGGACACGCTGGGCACACCCATGGCTGTTATTTCAGGAATAAAGGCAACTTTGTGGTTTGTGGTTAGTGATTAAGCAGCAAGTGAACTTGTTGTGTGTGTGCGTGTGTGTGTGTGTATTCTTGTATAGGAAAATGCCCATCCTTTGGAGCATTTCACACTTTGTAACAATGTCTTTATTATGCCTTCCAGAATTAATTGACCTAAAATCCAGTGAGTATACGATATATCTATTGGATAATTAGAACTCGAAGGACCAACAAATAAAACACATTATTGACTTTTAGATCTTCAATCACACAAAGATTTTACAGCTGCAATTTGAAAATGTTATTTCCTTTAAACTGTATCAAAATCCAGGCTACTGACTGGATATCTATACCCTTTCCCAAACCAGGATTCAAATTGAAACACAATGCTACAGGCTCTAGGATTTACTCTTGGGCTCTAGGTGGATCTTTTCTGAAGACAAATGGAACTTCATCATTATAAACATCTGCCTGACCTTGAGAGCTAGAACAACAAGGGGAGGGGGAGCTAGTGACCAAAAGCTATAGATATCAGTGAATGTGCTCATGTCAATGATCATTGCTGAGATCTGTCTATACCACACTGCAAGGATCAATTTTGTAAATGATTGCAATAATCAAGAAAATTGCCTAATTTATAAATCCTTGCATACAGCATTTTAATGGATTCCTCCATTTTAATGCTGATGCCCTCAGAGCTAAATGAATTGTTGTCTAGGCTGTCATTACACAAAATGATAAAAAACATCCCATCGGCTGGGGAAACCACATCTCATGGATATTCAGACCCTCAACCCATAATCACTCATTAATAGTGTCCACGGAGTTTCACATTGCTGAGCTGCAGGAGGAACCAACGAGCGAGCATATCTTTATCTGCCTGCATCTTTGTGCAAACCCTGTTAGTTTTGGAATCCAGACAAATTCCTTGCCAATGGACTGTAATGCACCAGAAGCATTCTCTCATTCTGACAGCCCGGGATTGTGACAGTTTTTCTCGATCTCCTTTTATTAAATGCTGTGCCTTTTTTTCTTTACTCTCAAGCCTAAGTCAGCATGCTTGGCCACTCTGAACTCCCAGACAGTGAGTCATTTCAACATGGGTGATACTAAGTGCGCTAAAGTCAATTGTGTGATGCCCCAAACCTTTCATTCCCACTAACAGGTAAATCACAGCGTCCACCTGGACACCCAGGCTGTGCGCTAGCTCATTCCCTAAGCCCACCATACATAGATTGTTCTTCTCAGTTAAACCTTGACCAATTGATTCCAGCCAATAGTATGCTGTCAGTGCTTTACTTACTGCTCAATCTCACTAACCTGACATTTATGGTGCACTGATTGGCCTCTGTCAGTGGTGCTAGTTGTAAATTCACTTTGAAAAGCTTTGTGTTAACAGCCTTCAACCAGGCTCCAAGAAGAGTAGGAACAGGCAGCCTGACAATTGCTCGACCTCCTGCCCTCATTACAGTGAGTAAATCAGGGTTTGAGCCATTAGGCTGGAGCCTGGGGCCTACACAGAAAGGATTGACATGACGAAAGGTCAACCTCTGTCACACATGTGTAACAATTTGGATAATGGAATTCTGCAACTTATCTGAGGGAGGTGGCAAATGCTTACAAGGAAAAGCATATTCTGCTCTGGTGCCTCTGGCTTTTATGCTAAGTACTTGTACCAGAATCTGTATTTCTTGTGTAAATAAAAAATGTACAAACTCATGACATCTTGGAGTATGTAAGAGTCTAGAAAAGCAAGAAAGAAAAAGAGAGAGTAGAGTGGGCTCTAGTCATTCTATACGCACCTTCTTGAGGTCAGCCCTCACTGCCAGTGGCTCCATCCTTTCTCTGAGCAGGGACTTGTGATCGTGATTCTCTGACTACATAATATGCTGTTTTCCATATTCAATCACAACTCTGATCCATAAGATTACATTACCACACTAACCGATTCCAAAGGAACAAAGTAGATGTTCTCAGTTAACCAGTGTTAACATACACATACATAAGAAGGTTTTCCTACTACTTCTCAGGACCAGTTTACCATGACCACATTTCCATCCCTCAGGTTCTGCAGTGACCAGCTAGCCAGGAACTCCAAGATTCTGAGTTTACTTCACAATTCCTTCTTTAAGGCAATGTGGAAAAAGGGGGAGAGGGAGCATGATGGAAGAAACTAGCTAGGTATAAAACAAAAAATACTTGTGAATTATTTGCTTCACATGGACGAGAGGTTATGAGTTTAAAAAGCAACAAGTAAGCTGGGCACCAGTGGCTCATGCCTGAAATCCTAGCTACTCTGAAGGCTGAAAACTAAGGATCATTCACTACAATGCCATCAAGATAGCCTAGGCAGGAAAGTCTATGAGGCTCTTATCTTCAATCAGGCAGTAGAAAGCTGGAAGAAGTGTGGCTCAAGTGGTAGAGTGCCACCCTTGAACAAAAACATTAGGGACAGCACTCAGGCCCTAAGTTCAAGCCCCAGTACCAACACATACATACACACACACACGCATGCATACACACACACAGCAACAACAACAAAAAATAAGGGCTATTAAATATAATATATATATATATTTATGTACGTATTTTAAGCCAAGTCATTTGGGACTTAGATCATCAAGGGTGCACTGAGCAGCCTGAATCAGAAGGACAAGGGTTTTAAACAGATCTTTCTTTCCAAGGCCACCTTCAAGTACTAGGTTTTGGTTTTTAACACAATGCTGGAAAGCATCCCAAGAGGCAGCAGATGGTTTTACAGTTTATGTAAAACTACAAAATGGTCACACTCTATCAAATGGGCACCACTATAAAAGAAATCTTCAAGTCCAATGAGGCAAAGCCAGTGAGATACACCAGCTGTTATGATGCATAATTTAAAGGGGGAGCAACATGACCAGGGTTTGTTTATAAGGAGAAATTTTTATTTCATAAAATTGATGTGTTCAAAGACCAACTTTCAGGAAGACGTGTTTATTAAATGAGAAGTGCTGGAAAACTATTTTTACTTGGACATAACTGCGACAGCCACGTATCCTATCCTTTGGTGTCTTGATAAATTAGACCCAAATGGGATAAAGTCTATAAAGCAAAACATGGAACATATAGTTACGATGCTACCACTAAACCAACTTTCAACTGTTTTAGTTTTATTTTAAGTTATTAAGTTACTATTATTTTAAACATCTAAATACACACAAAGGGCTAAGTGTGGCATATGTGGAATCAACTCATTTATAAAACCATACACATAGCACATTTAAAATATGAACTCAATTCATTTCCTTCTAGTACCAATTACTTATGATGGCTTTGAAATATAAACATTTAGCAGTAGGTAATATATTTTTAATATTGGTTTTCATTAATATCTTTTGACTTAAGCTAAATAGTAATGATGAAAAATAGACCATTGGCTTAAAAGTGAAACTTATTAAATCTACAACAGTATGGCACAGAATCAAACCACAAAAAGGCCCACATTATGTTACCCTATTGGTTTTCTGACAAAAAATAGTGAAGGTTTCCACCTAGTGCAAATTAGGTTGACACATTCAAATTTACCGAGGCAAAGAGAAGGCAGGTCTTATAAAGTTAAATATCTTTCTAGTTCCCTGACAATAATTCTAACAAGTCCCTACATTATTTCAATTAGTAGAATCTTTTTTTTTTAGGTTGGAAACAAGTGCAATTTATTTTGTCATTGCTGCTAAGATTTCTTGTCACATCAGATTCAAGTTGAAAGGTATAATTCTAGGCTATCTTAACTTGCAACTTTATTTTAAACTTCTGTATATTATTCCAGTAGAATTTTAGATACACACTACGTACATTCCTAAGGTCTAGTCACATTAAACTCTGATGTTAGGCAGAAGGGGAAAACATGTGCAACTAGATTAATTTATCTCAAGGGAAAAAGAACACATTTATAATTGAGATAATATTTTCATAAATGCTGGAATCAAATGTGCCTTTCAGTTCTTTATTAGAAAACACATTAGGATAAAATTATATTGTTCTTATCAATAAGATCCAATTGCTGAGAAAAATTCTGTTTTCTTTTTTCTCCCAATACATTCAAATAGTTAAAAATGTATCATTCAACTGAATCTTGTTGGAATAAATGGATATAACCAAGACGTTTTTAATGTAACCTGTAATGTTTTTGTTTTACAGTATCTGATTTTATTACTGTTAAAAAAAATACATTCACCTTCTGATTTTAAAAAACATTACCCCGCCCTTCAAAATGACTGATTTGGTTTTTAGCTTGCTCATCTTCTTAACCTAGAAAACAGAATTACCTTGGATAATTGCTAAGGGTGGGGGAGAAGAAAAACTCTTCAGATTACCTATAAGTACCCAAAAGATTCAAAATATATTGAGGTGGTGAAATAATTTTTTACTTTCTTTAAAGTGTTGTATCTTGAAGAACTGGAGCCATACCCCTCCCCACCCCCCAAATATTAGCTTTCCAAAAAAGGATAGAATACTTGCAAAACCAACCAAACCGTATGTATTGTGTACTAGAAGTTAAAACATTGTTCTTCTACATAGAAAACAGTACTCCTAATGAGTAAACAAAAGCAATGAGTAAGGTGAATCTGTTTGTTTCTGTAATAAGCCTTCATGTTTATAATAAAATACAACCAGAGTAAAAACAATGGACTATAAACTGAAGTAGAAATCCATCATCTGCTGGAAACAGTGACAGTAAAAGATTAGTGATCCATTTATAGTGCTGAAATAAAGATAAGTTACCCTGGTAAGATCTATCAGGACCTGACTATTGAACTTTAAATATAAAGACATTTCTTCATCAGCAAAGGACTTGAAAGAATAGGAGAAAGAGAAACAATTACAGTTGGCTTTTCAAATGAAGTCACCATAATTCAACTGCTTTTAATTTTTTTTAAAAAATCTGCTTTATGTCACTCTGATATTCTGGGAGATATCTAAAAAGAATGTATTTTAAGTGGATAATTATTACATGAGTCATTAAACAATTATTGCCAGCCCTTTCCCATATAGATTTACAGTGTATTTACACTGTATTCCAATGGCTGATCCCTTCTAACATAAATAATAACAATGATTAAAAGTTTTCTGCAATAGAATTTAGGCTTGAAAGACTAAAATTAAAGGAGAAATTCAACATTTACAATCTTCTGCTATAAATGTAACTCAGTTCAAGTAGTCTTGTTTCATAAATCATGATGCTTAAAATATAAACACATACTTCATACCTTAAAAGTAATTGTACCAACAAAAACCAAAATGTATTTAAGTGCTTTTTCTTTCCTTTTCTTCTTTTTTTTTTTTTTTTGTCTTTTCTTTTTTTGGTACTGGGGATTGAACCCAGAACGTTGTACTTGCAAGGGAAGCGCTTTGCCACTGAGCTACAACCCAGCCCTTAAGTGTTTTTCTTACACATAGTCATTTGCACTAAATTACCTGGACCCTAGTCACTTTTCTTTATGCTCTTCCAAGAGGAAACTTTTCATGTCTGAAATTTTAATGTCCTTTTAACACCCCCCCAATGAATTTTAGTTGTTACAGATGACAGAAATAAATAAATGATGTTCTGAACTTAGTAAAGACTGATAGCTCATCCAAGCAGACACTGAGAAAATACTTTTTCAACTTAGGACCAACTCCAGTTCTCTGATACATACAACTCAAATATCCCAAACAACAGAAAACTTGCTTTATAGCCACAGAAGCATGAAGAAAAGGAGTAAATAATGAGCAAATTCCCCAGTGTCTTCACTTTGACTTCATTAAGTACAGGTGAAAGTGTAAAAGAAAGATTCCATAGCTTCATATATATATATATGTATATATATATAATTTGATTTTCCGCATACGTATGTAGTGGGCTCCTGTCAATACCTTAACCATTCAAAACCTTCTAGGACAGAACATGAACTGTAGAGTTTTACTCACATTTTATCCTCCGCACCCTAAAAATAGACAGCATCACACAGGATACCAGCAAAAAGTTCAATTTAACATTTCACCTAGAACAAATCTGGACCACTTGAACAACTGTTGCTTGCTAATTTCCCCCAGAGAAGTACCGACAGATCTTTACATGATATTAAAGTTCCCAACAACATCCCTGGAACATGAAAAGGGCCTGTAAATGTTTTATAAACTTTGGGGGTTACAAGTAATTAGAAACAAAAACCAACGAGGATATGCTTCCACCTAAATACTTTCACGACAGCCCCCTTGTCAGCCTTCCTATGCCAAAGCTCTTCTACACCCATGGATTGGGCATCAAGTCATTTTTGTCATGAGCTGTGTCAGAAATTAAATTTGTGAATGAAATTAAATCTGTGAGTAAAGTTGAGGAGTGAAACAGAGTGAGGCTAGAAGCCTAGGCTTGGGCCCCGGTGGATACCTGTAGGGATGGTGCCCAAGGGGCTGCCCTAGCTTCACCTGGGGCTTCTGGGTTGTGGACTGTGGTGCGCTTTCCTCCTCCATCAAAGCAGGCTGTACAGCCAGCATCCTGCCACCGCAATGTTAACAATCACAAGAGGGATCTAGAGACCAGATCTGTTTCTCCCCCAGTCGAGTCTCCAGTGCCTAGTACACCTCTGGCCAGAAGGGTATTGGGCTAACACTTGAGTGGGTTGTTGGTTGGGTGTCACGAGTTTTATGTAGTACAACTCATACAGGACAGTGCAAACAATCCTGTTGACAAGCTCTGAGCTTGTGTGAAAGACAGGGAAAGGAATGCAGGACCCTGGCTCTGGGCATTTAAGAAACTTCCTTCCCTGACTCTTCCTACTTCACTCTTTCACCTGGCCAAGGTCAGATTTATACATTCCTTCACGTTACAGCATCTGACACCTGGTATTTCATATATAACCCTCCATGGTAGAAGTGGGTCGAACGGGTCTCTCTCTTCAAGAGTGGCCTCAATAACCAGACATGAAGCTCAAAGAGAAACCTCACGTTCATCTGTTGTTGCTCTTTTCAGATAGGTTATTTTTAAATAATATCAAGGGTAGTGGGTCATGTAGCGGTACTCAGAGTTTCCCCATGGTTTGATTTTTTTTTTTTTTTTTTTTTAGATTTACAGTATAGTTCTTAAAGTGCTTGGGCACTGTGAAAATGGTGAAGCATGCTTTTGTCTCACACTGCACATCCAGAAAGACTTTTCCAGCTGGGACAACCGGCCTGATTCCGCGTCTCTGTCTCTAAGCTTTCATCCCTTCCTGCTCCAGGCACCATAAAAACACCGAGGAGAGCTCGGAAGGGGGCCTGCAGGTCGCCTGGCTCTCCCCTAAGGCCCGGCCTCCTCGGCCCCATCACCCCAGGGGCCTTCCTTCCCCAGCTCCTGAGGCCCGGAGCAGCTCCTCCGGGCTGGGGCCGGGTGTGTTAAGGCGGCTTTGTACCCTGGCCCTTCCAGCCTCCAGACCACAGACACCCGAGAGGCCCGGGAAACCCACCCCCACCCCCACCCCCGGGGCAGCCAGGGGAGGCCCTCCGAGTCGTCCCCGTGGAGGGCCAGGCCCGGTGCTTACCTCCCAGAGGTGCTGCGTGTTCCTCAGGGCGCCCGCCTGCACCTTCTCGGGGGGCAGCAGCACCCCCTGGAAGGGGCCGATCCAGGTGCCCTGCTGGATCCTCTGCGCCGCGCAGATGCCGTAGGCCAGGCCGGGCACGGTGCTGGTGCACAGGCACACCTCCCGGGGCAGGTCCCGCAGCCACTCGGGCAGCTCGGGCGGGGGCGCGGCGGCCGCGGCGCTGCTGGTGCCCACCAGCCGGCGGAGGGAGTGCAGGGGGCCGTGCATGGGGCACTCGCCGTGGCGGTTGTCCGCGCACATGTCGCAACCTGCGGGGCACACGCGGAGGGAGGGAAGGGAGCGCGTTACCCCGGCCCGGCCACGGGGGGGGGGGGGGTCCTGGCCTCGAGCGCCCCCTCCCCCGGGGCAGATCCCCAGCGCCCGGGGCCAGTGGCCACCTTCACCTGCGGGGAGGGCGGGCCGGGGCGCATCTCCAGCGGGAGCCCCGGATCCCCAAAAGGCCGTCGGGCCGGGCTGGGCGAGCACGCCCCACTCGGGGCACCCGGGTCCCGGCCCCGCGTGCGTCCCGGCGAGGTCCCCCCCACCCGGACCCCGGCCCTGGCGCGCCCTGGAAGCCGGGGCGGCGGTACTTGGATGGGGTTCCGCGTGCTTGGCGAGCTGGGTTTCGGAGTTGTTTTCTCCTCGTGGGGACGGTGCGCCCAGCCCGGCGGCCGCCCCGGGACGCCCAGGACCGACCGGCCCGGCCCGCCCGACGGCCGCGCGCGCCCCGGGCCTCGCGCCTCCGACCTCCGGCGCGCGCGGCGGCCTCCGCTCACCCCGCAGCCCGGGCCCGGGCGCAGCGGCCCCGGCCCCGGCCCCGGCCGGCTGGGCTGCGACGGCACGGAGGCGGCCCGCTGTCCCAGCGCAGCGGCCTCCGGGTTATTAATGGGCCTGGCGGAGCCGCCGTGTCTGCGCCCCGCGAGGCGGGCCTGGCCCGGAGCGGCAGCCTCGGCGCCGGCCGGCGGGCCCGGGCCTCGCTGGCCCGGCCTCCCGCGGGAGTCTGGGCGACCCGGCCACGCGGAGCCCCGCGGCAGGGGGTCGGTGGTGAGAGCAGGTGTAGGCACTGGCCTGCTGGCGCGGGGCCCAAGGGCGACACCGGGGCCCGGTGGGTTACCTCGCGGAACCCAATGCACGCTCAAATGCACAAGCAAGCACTGTGTAACACGGTGAGTCCGTGGGACGCTTCCCACGAAGGAGCAAGAACACACAAGCAGCCTCCCGAAAGCCTTCCACTGCCGGCTGCTTCAGAGCCAAGCACCGGACAAGGCGCTCCGGCTGTAGGTGCCCGGGGGGCCGGCCGGCTTGGCCTTCCCCTCGGCCCCCAGCTGCGCCTCTGCCCCGGGAAGGTGGCTTCGTGGCGGGGCCGCGGGCACCTCGGCTTCGGCAAGCGGCGCCTCCCTTCACGCCCAGAGCGCCCCCTGCCAGCCGCACAAACCGGTGCGGAAACGCTTCCAGGCTCCCCTTTTGACCCCAGGGCCTAGAGGGGAGGAGGGGAGGATGCCTCAGCGGCTCACACTTCAATCACCTTCCAAGCTTTTGATCTGGGGGAGCAAAACCTTGGGAGACATGGTGGGGATGGAAAGAAAGGGGATAACTACTCGTGATTACTTAGGGCCAACCACCTATCATGCAACTGCCAGAAAGCCACCATCGTATTCTTTGAGTGTCATGGTCCCATTTCACAGATGTGGCAAGGGCCGTCCTGAGGGCTGTAACTTGACCAAGAACCAGAAAGCTGGAAAGTGACAAAGCAAAAGTTCACTATTAGGTCTGCCTTACTCCAGAGCCTTCAAACTGACAGATTTAGGAAGACTAATGAAAGCGATGAGAATTTTATACTCTTACTCATGGCTCAATCAATAAAATTTAAATATTTCACTGATGTAACTCTTTTGAGGCCACAAAATGTATTCTATCATGACTGAATTACAGAAATTTCTCTCTTTCCCACATCCCTGGGTTTGGGGAAGTTACATTAGCAATGTAAATAGAAAATGTTCATAATTTTTAACGTTAGTATCTGACTTCAGGAATATCCTTTCAGTACCTTAACAAAAATAGCCTTAAAATGACCATAATCAAGGGCAGTTTCCTCATGACAATAAATATAAATCACCCCCCCCAAACAACTGATTTCCCTCTTCCGGTTGACTCAATGAAGCAAAAGAGTGAAAAGCAAAAGCATGGATTGCCCACGCCACTAATAAGCTGCAACCGAACTTCTATCTCCACATGAAAGGCCAACTATGTGGGTAATAACATAAGGAGAAATACACTCCAAGAACTACCCCTACCGACAAGAAGCATATTTATAGTAATATAAGTCCTTCTCCCTAGAAATCCCCTAAAGCCCTCTTAATATATTTCTTAGGTGTTGAGAAAGTACTGAAAAACTGAGGCTCTGTCAATATCTAGAAGATGACCTGGACCTTAAGTCTCGCTGCAGAGCAGATAGGTCCAATACACTAATTAGTCCTCCTAATACATGAATCTTAATCTTGAGCCACTTCATGCTATATCAGAATATTCTACCAGAAAAGTTATCCAATTGCCATCAAAGTTGCTGTTACACTCTAGCAATCATGTATGTGCATGTGCGCATACACGAGTGCTTGCACGCAGCCCTAGGGATTGAACTTGGGGCCTGGGTGTTGTCCTTGAGCTTTTTTGCTCAAGGCTCATGCTCTACCACTTGAGCCACAGCTCTCTGTCTGGCTTTTCAGTGGTTAATTGAAGGTAAGAATCACAGGGACTTTCCTGTTCAGTGTAGTTTCAAACTCTGATCTGCGGATCTCAGCCTCTTGAGTAGCTAGGGTTACAGGCATGAGCTACTACTAGTGCCTGGTTAACATTGCTTTTTAAGTATGCAAAATCATAAGTTACTTGTAACTCATATGAGTTTCTTGGAGGAGTAGAAGAGCTAGGAGATGTTTAAACCAAGAAACTTCTTTCTCGGGATTGACAAGTATATCACAAGGCTGATGAGAAGGCAGGCTAGATCCCCAAATTACTAATAAATATACCTACCACTAAGTATAGTGTAAGTGATATGTGTCACCACACCCTACACACACAGTCAAATAAATATCCCTACTTTTAAAAAAATTAGTGCTTTTGTGCAAGGTCATAATTATTGTTCACAGAGAACTTTTGATTCTTGCGAAATAATTTTCATATTCCCCCAGTAAAATGCGGTGGAAAGGCATGGCACACGGGGATGTAAGCGACAAGGGCGCCTGCTCCCTGGAGCACTGTCTGGGGAGTCCAGGGAGGCCCTCCTTGGGGAGCAAGCACAGCACGCAGAGCAAACTTTGCATTTTCTATCCTGGGGGGCGGGTCTATGCTTACAGTGTAAGCTGTATAGGGGGGCAAAGGCAGGGTCTGCTTTTCTCTTCTGGAATGTGGAGGGAGGGATGGAAAGCACCGGCCTGGCACCAGGGCCAGGCTGGGAAGGAGCGGCCGCCCTAGGCCCTCGATCCCCGAGGCCTCCGGGGCCTTCCCAGGCCTGCTGAGCGACCGGCGGCCGCCACCCTCACCCCCGGCTGTAAATCCTTCCCTCCCCACCGCCACCAAGGTCGCAGCCCCCAGTCCCAGGGGTCAAGGCCCTTCGATCGCAATCTCGAAGCAGCCCGGCCCAGAGAGTGCCTCCCGCGGGCAGCACCCCGCACCCGGGCCGGGGCCGGGAGGGCCGGCTGGGCCCAGCGCTCGAGGACCGGGGAGCCTCGGCCCGGCTCCGGCCGGCGCTTTCCCCAGCAGCCTCCCTGACGGGTGTGAGCCAGGGGCCGTGGGTGGATCTGGGGGCCCCCACCCCGCCCCACCGCTCCCGGCCGGCCTCTGGAGGGACGGCGGCGGCTCCCGGAGAAACGCAGCAGCCCCGAGAAGCTTCCTCCGCCCGCCCGCCCGCACTGGAGGCGGCCAGGCCCGGGGGCCCAGTGGGAGACCAGGGAGGAGAGAGGAAAGCCGGAGACGAGTGGGTTGTATTTGTCTCCCAATGGCTGCGTTAACAAACGGGGAGCGCCGGTGTGTAAGTGTGCAAGAACATTACCTGGAGATAAGCTTCTGTGTAAGTGTGTGAGAATACCGCCTGGAGCTAAACCTCGGTGAGTGTGCAAGACCACTGCCTGGAGCTAAACCTCGGTGTGTAAGTGTGCAAGAGCACTGCCTGGAGCTAAACCTCCGTGTGTACGTGTGCAAGAGCACTGCCTGGAGCTAAGCCTCCGTGTGTACGTGTGCAAGAGCACTGCCTGGAGCTAAACCTCGGTGTGTAAGTGTGCAAGAGCACTGCCTGGAGCTAAACCTTGGTGTGTAAGTGTGCGAGAACACTGCCTGGAGCTAAACCTCCGTGTGTACGTGTGCAAGAGCACTGCCTGGAGCTAAACCTCGGTGTGCAAGTGTGCGAGAACACTGCCTGGAGCTAAACCTGGGTGTGTAAGTAAGTGTGCAAGAGCACTGGAGATAAACCTCGGTGTGTACAAGTAAGTGTGCGAGAACACCGTGGAGACAAACCTCGGCGTGTACAAGTAAGTGTGCGAGAACACCGTGGAGACAAGCCTCGGCGTGTACAAGTAAGTGTGCGAGAACACGGTGGAGCTGAACCTCGCCTACCCGGCCCCTGCGAGGCCGCCTCAGACAATGCGCGATGATGAATAGGAGCCGCGGAGGAGATCGAAGCGGGTCCCGGCTAGCTCCACTCTTCCCTACAAAACTATAGGGCAATTAATTGTGGCTTGTCCCCTCATCCTTCATCTCCTGGTGGCACATATCGATGGAGATTACTGCTGATGGACCATTTTATCACCTTAAATAAACAGTCACCACCTCTCCTAACCTCAATCTAATATACGGCTCTATGCTCGGTTTGGGGGGCCCTAGATAAGAAGGATGTAAAATAGCTAAATCGTGTGTGTTGCGGGCTTGGGGCTGGGCATGCACACAACAAGAGAAGAAAAGAGAAAAGGGGAAAGAGAACACAAAAGCCCCGGAGCAGAGGGAAGCAGATAGTGGGGATGCAGACGACGGGTCTCCAGGCTCCCCCAACAGGACCTCCTTTTCCCAGCCCCATTGGAAAACAGTGGGTAGAGAAAGGTCTGGAAGACACTCACCCTCCCAGGTCTCTTTCCCAACTCTCATAGTTCACCACAACCAGACCAACCAACACGGACCCATGTGCAAATATACACCGCCAACAACCCAGCCCCCAACCCCATGCACACAATCTGCACTTGCACACCCTCCCGTGTACACTGTGGCTCTGTTTCTGGCACTGCTCTCCACACACAAGCTTTCCCTTAAATCATCAGGGGACAGACACCTCCACCCCAGATGGGGAAATGGCTTGCATGGCCCAACTCTCCCCTTCAGGCACCCCAACAGGTTTATCCCCCCCCACCCCCACCCCCTTTTGCCTCCTTCTCTGGAGCTAGGGAAGAACTTCACACAAAGGCATGAAAAGCTAAATGGCTCTGCCTAAGATAAGACAGGGCTGTCCACACTTCCTCCACATGCTCCTGGGATTGCTTCTCGCTGTCCTCTAAGAGTTGGGGCACGGTCTCACACAACCACACCAGCTTCCAGAACCCGAAAAGAAGGAGCCCGAGGGAATGAATCGCTTCAGGTAACCCAGCAGCCCAGGAGGGCAGTGAGACCCTGAGGAGAGCTCCCTTCCCCCAACCATTGCTCCCCCACCCAGCACTTGACTTTAAGAGAAGGAAGTGGCAGCTACAACTAAGCATTCACCGAGCTCAGCAGAAAGTAACCCTCAATCACAGAGTAAATTGATGCATACAGTTATAGAACAGAAATCATTGCACGAGTTCGCTCTAGCTAACTTGCAGTTTGGGGGTGTCTTAAAAGCTTTTTGTTTGAAAGAACGACACTCATTCGCTGTGACATTTGCAATGGATGCCAATCAAGTCCCAGTGAAATGAGCGTGGCCGAGTTCTTTTCTTATAGAGCAATGATATCAAGGGATGCCAATCATAGGCAAAGTTGTTCCTCCCAAAGAAGAGGGGCACGGAGGCCGCTTTTCTGCCTAGTAAGAAAAGGTGAAACAAGCCAGCATCCTTTTAAATAAGAAGTGACAAAACGAAGTGATCGCTCACAGAATTCTTTTAGAGGAAAATAGCAAAAGGAAAAGAAAGGGTAAAATGAAAACTGGTAAAATCTATACATAACTCAATGTTTCTCTTCTGTCTTTACCCTGCCTCTCACCCCCCTACACACACACACACACACACACACACACAAAATGAGCATACACTTCTGACTTCAATCTTTCAAGGTACCCACCCACCAGCTCCCCCAGCCTGGGGAAATGCTCTCCAGTCTCTGTACTTCTAACTTGGTTTAAGTCCCTAGTTAGACTCAATTGCTTTTTATTTTGATAAATAAAACACACTCACACACCCCATGGTTTCAAGTGTGCTTGCTCAAAGAAGTTCCTGGAAGAATGGAAGGCCTGGTCTCCCAATGTTATCCACAGCTTAGTCTTCTTATTTACTTTATGAAAAGCTCTTTAATTAGTGAGCAACTTGAGGTGTAACTCTTTAAGACATCAAACTTCCCTTCCCTTCTATCTTTACTCTGGAACACTGAACACTGGTTAACTCCAAAGGGGATACCAGAAGGTTGACAAAATATGAATGATTTAAATAAAATCAGAACTCATTTCCTCCATCAAAAAAAAAAAAAACTAACCTAGGTAATAAACTGGCACAATGGCCACATATTAGTTGGTAATCTATCCCAGTTCTTCCTTGATTCATCTCTTCTCTTGGTGAAGTGTCTTAAACCTCAAGGCTGGATTATAAACAATATAGATACTTCCACATAAAGCCCAGGCTTGGAGTGGAGGCTATGCTGCTGGCATTTTTTTTTCAAACACAGATTTAATTCAAAAAAGAAACTGCAAGCTTGATATGGCACTTCCAGCCTACAAGTAAACTTCCCTTTGCTTTAAGAAATGCCTTTTACAGAGCATTTTTATTTTTCTATCTCACAGGTTATAAAGAATAATCTTGACAACAGAAAATGCAAGATATTCATTGGGAAATAGCATTTTTCAAAATCTATCTAGACAATATAATTGTAAAAAATGTTCAGAATCTACACAAAGTCTACTTAATTGCACGGGAAACTGGACTCGAAATTCCCATTTTAAATGAGTACTTTACCCTCAAGAGTCTAGAAGGTGTGTGGGGGGGAGTAAATACAATCACCCTTTTTACTGGTAATTATTACCTCCACCACAAAAATTATCTCCAACCATTATGAAAACATTGATGCATCTCAATCACTACACTAGCATCCAGTGTTTGGGTTTGGATTTCTCTTAATCGAAGCAATGACTTTGGAAACCCAAAGCAATCCAACTAAAATTACTCCTCTTTTACAACAAACCAAGACCTATATGGGGTCACAGACATTCTGCGAAAAGCAACTTATTCAAAATAGAATTTTAAAAAGCAAATATCTGTGATTACATTTTCTCACAGAAGCAAGATGAAGGGGTGAGACGCAGAAAACAAATGAAGGCATGCTCATCTTTGAAACGTGATTCCCTCACCGGGCGTTGCCTTCATCTCCACAGGTCCCCGGAAGCACGGAGAACACTTAGCCCCCCAAAAGGTAGAAACAGCTTCTGGATTTACCCAGCGAGGCAGATACAAACAAAGCGACGCACCCTCTGGGTTTTCATCTGGATTTTGTTTCAAAGCACCAGCCTAAGCAGGTACTTGGGGTACACATGTAAAATCGCGACTATAAACCTCGAAGTCCCCAAGTCCCGACGTCCAGCCACGCGTCTGCCGTGTACTCGTAGCTGCTGCCACGGGTAAACTTGCGAAGGTAAATAATGACCCACCGCGGTGCGCCCAGGCGCGGGGCCCGGGGTGCGGGGCGCCGCGCGGGGTCCTCGGGGGTCCCTGGGTGGGGGGATGCCCTCACGAGGCAGCAGGCATTGTTCTTTTCCTCCGTTCCTCGCGAAGGCTGTACCCCGGAGCGACGGCCTGCCCTCGCGCGGGGACGGACTCCGGTCACCCCAAACTCCAGCCCCGCTTCAGGCGGCCCCTCCCCACCCTCAGGGCCCCAGACCGGGCTGCCCAGCACGGAGCCCCCGGCGTGGGGGGCCGAGTAGAAGCCACCCCCGGCCCCCACGCTCGCTGCAGCCGCCGGCGTCCCTCCCTCGCCCCCACGTGGGCCGGGCTGCGCCCCGGGGGCCCGTCCGGGCACCGTGGCAGAGGGGCGGACGCCCGGAGGGGCCTGTCCCCGGGCAGTTCCGGGCCCCCAAACACGGGGCCGAGGGGGGCTGGGGGGTAGGGGAGGGACGGGGCGACCCCGCGGCGCCCTGCGGCCACCCCAGCCTCCTCCTCCTAGCCGGAGAACTTTCGCCACCGGGGACGAGGGGCCTGGGCGGCGCGGGGCCCCCTCACCCGCCCGGGACGCGCGCCCCCTCGGGCCGCCGGGGCGCGGGCGCGGGGGGCGCGGGCGCTCGGCTACGTACGGTTGTTGGGGTCGCCGGCGTGCTGGTTGAGCGGGATGATCTCCATGCGCTGCTGGCCGTACAGGTAATAGTCCAGCTCCTCGGCGCTGCAGCGGAAGCGCGGGGCGCCGCGGCCGTCCCCGCCGCCGCCCGCGGCCGGCCCGGGGCCCGAGGCCGCGCGGAGGCTCGGGTCCGGGTGGGGCAGCGGCTCGGCGGCCACGGCGGCCACGGCGAGCGGCGCGAACACGGGCAGCTGCGCCACCGGCAGGCTCGAGAGCCCCGCCAGGGCGGCGGCCGCCGCGGCCGCGGCGCAGGAGGACACGGCGGGGGCGGCGGCGGCGGCCGGGGCGGACGCGGCGGCGGAGAGCGCGGCGGGCCGCGGGCGCAGGCCGTCCGGCGGGGGCTCGGCGCGCTCCGGGGGCGGCGGCGCGCCCAGGGGGCCCGCGGGGCCGCCGCCCTTCAGCGGGCCGCCGCCGCCGCCGTGAGGGAAGAGCTGCTGCCA
The DNA here is from genome assembly GCF_023159225.1 of Perognathus longimembris pacificus. Taxonomy (NCBI): domain Eukaryota; kingdom Metazoa; phylum Chordata; class Mammalia; order Rodentia; family Heteromyidae; genus Perognathus; species Perognathus longimembris. The sequence goes on along the minus strand of NC_063165.1, from coordinate 87,415,822 downwards.
GTGCTGCAGGTAGGCTGGGTCCACCTTGAGGAAGGCCGAGCCGCCGGGCTCTCCGGGCTTCAGCATGTCCGACGCCTCGGGCTGGGGGCAGAGGGCGAGGGGGGCGCGCGTGAGGCCGGCCCGGGCCGGGGTCGCGGCGGAGCGGCGGGGCCGGCGCGCGCCGGAGCCCGGGCCGCTCGGGCGCCGGCCCGCCCGCCTCCGCGGCTCGCCCTTCCCCAACTCCGCCGGGGCGCGAAGTTTACTCCGGAGCCCCGGAGCGGCGCCCGGCCCGGCCTCCCCCGGAGCCCGGCTGCGCCCCGACGACGACGGGGCGCCACCCCGCCGAACTCGGCCGCGGGGCGCCGTCCCCGCCCCCCCCCCCCCCCGGCCAGCGCCCCGGGGCCGACCCCCGGCGAAGGGGCGCCGCGCCGCAGCCGCGCGGGCCGGGCCGCGGGCGCCGGGAGGCGGGACGCTCTCGGCCCCCGCCCCCGGCCCGCGCCCTCCGTCCCCCCCCCCCCATCCTCCGGGCCCCCCTCTCGCTCCCGCCGAGCTCCGCTGTACCTGGGCACGCCGAGCCGCCGGCGGGGGCCGGGGACTCCGGCCGTGAGCACGCGTGCGTGTCCGGGACGGGCTACATGCTCCCGGGCCGCGTGGGGGGCGGGCTCGCGCGACCGGGCCGTCCGGAAAGCCGTGCCGGGATCGCGGCGAGGGAAGCGTGGTCCCGCGGAGGGCGCGGGGCTGCGGGCGGGGAGCGGGCGGGCGCGGGCCGCCGCGTCCCGACCCCTCCGCTCCACTCTGGCAGCCGCCCGGCTGCACACGTGGGTTTTACGACCGCACAAAACACAAGTGTGTGCGCGCGTGTGCGGTGTGTGTCTGGGCGAGGGAGAGGGGAGGGGGAGGAGGGGAGGAGGGGCGGGGGAGGGGAGGGGAGGGCGGCTGGCCAGATGAAGTAAGCGGAGGGGAGCGGGGGAAGGAAGTTTCACGGCGGGCCCTCGGGCCGCCCTCCCCGCCGGCCCTCCCGCGGGCCCCCGCGCGGTTCGGGCGAGCCCGCCGTCCCCGTCGGCGTTTCCGGGGCGCGGGTTCAGGGCCCGAATCGCCGGCGCCGGCGCGCCTCTCCTCTCGGTCCGCGCGGGCCGGGGCGCGCGGCGCCCGCCGGCGGAGTCGAGGACCCAGACCGAGCCCGCGCCCCGCGCCCCGCGCTCCGCTCGGAGGTTCCCAGAGCGCTGCCGGGTGCCGCCTCCGCCCGGAGCCCTCGCGGGGCTGGGGCTGGGGCCGCGGCCGAGGGTGCGGGAGGCGCGGGGTCTCCCGAGCCGGCGGCGGGCGGGGAGGCTCTTCGGCCGGGCCGCCGGGCTTCCGCGCCGCCGCGAGCTCAGCCAGCCCGCTCCGGGGCCCCGGGGAGGGGGCTCCCTCCCGGCCGGCACCGAGTCCGGTACTGAGAGACGCGGCTGGGGGACGCGGCTGGCCCGGACACCGACGGGGCGGCCGGCCCTCCCCGCCCAGGACTGCCCGCCCACCCGGCGTGGGAGCGCCCTGCCCACGCAGCCTAGCACGCGGGAACTGGGCCGCGCCGCCCCCGGCGCGTCCCGGCGGCCCACGGACGGCGGCGGCCGCCCCAGCTCGGGCTCATCCCCGCGCCGGAGTTCTGTCCACGCCTCGAGGAGAGGCGTGCATCCGGGGTCGCCCGAGCCCAGCTTACGTGGCCGTCGCCACGCGAAAGAGTTAATAAAGATGCGCTCCCGATCCTCCCCTTCCCCCGCACCGGCGCGGCCTCCCGCGCCGCCGGCCTGGCGGGAGCCGGGCCGGGCCCTGCGCCCAGGCGTCGGCCACCCGGGACGGACGGACGGCGCCCAGCCCCGCGGCGGCCCCCGAGGACTCCGGAGCCGCCGGCCGTGGGCGCGGGGCCGGGCGGGGAGTGCGGCGCTCTCCTTTCCCACGCGCCCTCGGCCGGCCGGCCGCGACTTCGGGCCGGAGGCGGAGGGCTGGGTCCCCTCGCGGTAGCCGCCCGAGCGGCCGGGCGCCGGCCCGCCCGGCTCCGCCCGCAGCCGTGTGCGTCCACGCGCGGGCCCGGGCGCGGGGAGCCGGAAGGCCGCCCGCGTCCTCGCGCCCCGCGGGCTGGGCCACCGGCGACTTAACCTTCCTCGAAGTCACCGGCGCCCGGGAAGCGCGTGCGCGCTGTGCGCGCGTGCGTGTGTTCCCGCGTCTCAGTACGATCGATCGGCCGAGGGGGAAGGCGGCTCCGGACGCGTGGAGCCGCGGTGCGCCCTCGCCGGGCCCCGCGGGCGGTGCCGCGGTCCCGAAGGCGCCGCGTGAACCTCCCGTCGCCGGCCGGTGGCCCCCGAGGCTCGGGAGGGCGAGGGGGGCGGCTCCGGCCCGGGCTGCTGGTGAGCGGTGGAGGCGACGCCAGTGCGAACGCCCGGCGCGCCCCCCTCCCCTCCCCAGTCCGTCCTCGCGGACCGCGGGGAGACCCGGGCCCGGCCCCGGGCGGAGCGGGGGCGAAGCTCCCTTCCCCGGCCCGGCCCCGATCCCGGGTCCCACAGCGCGGGGGAACGGACCACGGTCGGGAGAGCCCTCGGAAGGCCGGCGAGCCCGGGCCGGGGGCGCCTCCCGCTCCCCGTCGGAGACGCCGGCCGGGTGCGGAGGGAGGGGAGCGGACGGCGGCGGGGAGCGGACGGCGGGCCGCCCGCTCGCCCGCCCGCCGGGTCGGTGCGGCCCGGCCGCCGCCCCCGCGCGCCTCCCGGCTGCCCGCCGAGGGCCTGGCCGCGCCTGCGGATCCGGATCCGCGCCCGTCCTCTCCACCACCTCCAAGAGCAGGAAGCAAATCACGGGGACCACTGAGGAAGCGATCCGGCCTTCACGAAAGCCCGTCGCTCCCGAATCGATGCGGGAATATTTGCTGGGAATTTGTTCCACGGGAATAAATCGGAGCGTGAGTGTATGGAACGCGAACGGGCGGCGGGGTGCGGGGGCGGGGGGCGCCGCGGTGTTTTTCTTCATTGATTAATGACCTCTAAAATAAAACAAGTGGGAAGCGGAGTCCGGGTCGATAAATTAACTACCCAAATTCATCATTTTCTCCAGCATTGTCTTCCCCGCCCCCCCCCCACCCCGGAACGTTATCCTTAGGAAACGCCCGGAATCCTTAGCGGGGAGGGGCGGCAGAGCTCGAGGCCAGAGCCGGAGAGCAGGAGGAAGGGGCCGGAAAACAGGGGAATCTGTCCCGGAGACCATCTATCTGATTTCGTTTGACATGCAATTAAAAAGTTTGCCTTTCATATTAATTATTTTCCTGGTGGGGGATGGGAACAGACGGCCTTTGCCTGTGACAGGAGGCCAATAAAGGATTGCACGGCCCTCCCGCCCGCCCGCCCGCGTGCCCCGTGCCCCTGCTTCTAGGTTTAAGGTCACGGGTGGCTGAGTTAATAATTCATTGATATAGACATTTATTCAGAAGGGTTCTCTGAGATCCACTCTCCCTGCTTCCACCCAGAGATTTATTTTCCTGAGAAATGGATGGGGGGTGGGATTGAGCTGCAGGTGACAGGAGGGGGGAGGGCAGAGAGTGTGGAAGGGGACTCTGGTGACAACTTGCTGCCCTGGAGCATGGAGCCCCATAGGGTGCTACCAAACCCTGGTTGGAAATCTGGCATCCAAATAGCACGGCGGCGACTGAGGCCTCCACCGGTCCTCTCTCCTGCTGCTGCCAGCTGCAGCCAGACATGCCCACCTGTTCAGAAAGCCCCTTCCCCCCAGGCCTTGGGACCTGGGGGGAAAGCCATCTAAGAGAGGACTCGGAATGCAAACAAAGCCACACCCCGCTGCCCAAAGTAGGTTTCCAAGTTTGCCCAGGCTGGAACCTAGGGAAACTTCCTTTCCTAAAGAGATAGGTAACTTCTGGTGGACCTTTTCCCTCAGTCCCAAGCCCCACAGGTCCAGGTTCTCAAGTGTACATTCTAGAAGGATGGCGACTGAAGGGAAATGGTGATTGGCACAAGGTAATGGGTGCTCTGGTAGGCAACGAAGGAAGGTGAGGAGGAAAAGCATGCACAGGTGGAAGGTGACAGCTGTCTAGGAAGGCTTTTCCCAGAAGGTGACATTTGAAGAGACTTGGAGCAAGAAGATGCAATGGTGCTCTCGGTGGGGCATGTCCTTGCTCCGACTTGTGACCCCAGGCTAAAGCAGTCAAGGGGAGACCCTCCCTCTCCCTAGGTGAAAATCGTGGGTCCTCAAGCACAGGCCACTTTGGCTTCACTCACCATGCTGTGAGCACCACCAACACATCACTTGATATTCCTTTCAGACGGATGGCATGCTTTTGCTGCTGGTGACTCTGACCCAGCCCAGTGATCCACTTCATAGGTTTGGGCCTCAGTTTCTTCATGGATCAGACCAAGGGATACAACTAATGTGGCTCTCTGTCCTAAGCTTTCCATGAAGTTGCTCCCAAATTCTGACTTCCTACTCTACTATAAACTGTATACCTCACCTCCTGGATACTCCGAGTTTAAGATGATTGCATTAAAAACAAATTGAGCCAGCCACCAGTGACACACCTATAATCCCAGCTACTCAGGAGGCTGGGATATGGAGATTATGGTTCAAAGCCAGCCCAGGCAAGAAAGTCCAAGAGACTCTTAATCTCTAATTAAAAAGCCAGAAATGAAGCTGTGGCTCAAAGTGGTAGAATACTGGTCTTGAGCATAAAAACTCAGGGGCAGTGCCCAGGCCTTGACTTCAAGTCCCTAGACTTGCAAAAACAAAAAACCCAACAGTGTTACATGTGGGGTTTTTTTATTTTTGGGCAGGGGAGGGTGTTTGTATGTGTGTGACTGGGCTTGAACTCAGACCTTGGCACTGCCTCTTACCGTTTTCGCACTTCTTGGAGCTTGAACTCAGGGCCTAGGAGCTGTTCCTTAGCTTTTTTGCTCAATACTAGTACTCTGCCATTTGAGCCACAGCTCTACTCTGTGTGTGTGTGTGTGTGTGTGTGTGTGTGTGTGTGTGTGTGTGTGTGTGATTGGTAGTTAATTGGAGATAAGAGTTTTCACAGACTTGCCTGCTGGACTGGCATTGAACTGTGATCCTCAGCTCCCTAAGTAGCTGGGATTATGGGTGCGAGCTGCTGGCATAACATACATTTTAGTCACAGGCTTCCATTGATCCCTTTGCAGCTTAACTTTGTCCTTTGTGGCAGAACAGCACCAGCCACCCTGGGAGAGGAAGGGGAGGGAAGGCAGCTTTCAGTTCAGCACAGAGGAGCAGCTCTTCTTCAACGCAGCAGGCCTGTGTTCAGTGGACACAGACTCCTTTCCAGTGGCAGGGAGTTCGAATGCCCCTCATTTCACTCCTCTCACAATGGCACTGGAAAGGCAAGCAGGTTACTTTCCAGGGTCAGGGATGACCTCCTGGGCCAAAAGGCCAAGCAGAGGCTATTTCTGAGCATTTGCTTCCATCCCCTGCTAGGACCAGCCAGGCAGCACCTGCTGCAGAACCTCTAGCTGCTTTCACCTCCGTTACCCAACAGCTGTCGTTCACACACTGCACATCAGCCACTCCGGGCCTGATTTGGATTTGACCCACTGACCTGGAGGTGAAAGGCTCCACAGAGTCCATTACCAATCCCTGGGGCCAATTCAGTCTCTCAGGAAGCCTCTAAATTTATCCTTTCCATTTGCAGGGAAATCAGCTTTTGTGATTTGCAAACGTCTTCTGAGTTAAAAACTTATCTGTGGCAGTTCAGAGTCATGAAGGTGTAATGAACTCTTTGAGTTCCTTTTTTGAAGAAGTTGTTTATTTTTAGACTTAGAAAAAAATAAATAGACATGGAGGAGAACAATCTTTAGATAATCTTGTATTCTACCTCTTTTCATGTACCGTTTTGCTAGAAATTTTTAATTTTTCTGTTTTTCTTTTTTTTTTTTTTTTTGGCCAGTCCTGGGCCTTGGACTCAGGGCCTGAGCACTGTCCCTGGCTTCTTCCCGCTCAAGGCTAGCACTCTGCCACTTGAGCCACAGCGCCGCTTCTGGCCGTTTTCTGTATATGTGGTGCTGGGGAATCGAACCTAGGGCCTCGTGTATCCGAGGCAGGCACTCTTGCCACTAGGCTATATCCCCAGCCCCAATTTTTCTGTTTTTCTGAGAGTCTGTAAGAATCAACAAAATCCAACCAAAATTACCAGCAAATCAACACTAATAACTATTAAGCAATGAGTACCCACGGTGTCTGTGAAAACTGCTGATAAGAATAAAAATACTAGAGCTGGGTGCCAGTGGCTCACACATGTAAACTTGGCTACTCAGGAGGCCGAGATCTGAAAGTCACAGTTTGAAGCCAGGTGGATCAGGAAAGTTATGAGTTTTTATCTCCAACTAACCAGTAAAAAGCCAGAAGTGGAGGTGTGACCCAAGTGGTAGAGCTTCAGCATTGATCAAAATACTAAGGAAGAGCATTTAGGCTTTTAGGGCCTGAGTTTAAGCCTGAATATGGTCACACACACACCCCAAGATCTCTAGGATGATCTCCTTTGACAATCTTCTATCAAGATTTGAAGGCAGTATTCTGTTGGCCACCACAGTGTTAGCAAGTCAGTTGAAGCTGTTCATCTGCAGTCTTAGGTTATGATTGGGATTCTACATGAATGTCATTCACAGTGCTTAGAAACCAGGAACACATGCCATCATAGGTTCACATTTGGAGATCTGGGGGTTCTGATGCCTGGTGATTCCTCTGAGTGCTCCCATAATAAGGGGACCCCAAAGCTTTTCCTCCCAGGAACAGCCTAATGAAGCAAGGCTCCCTCTCACCCAAGCTTTGACACCTGCAGGCTCCAGGATGCTATCATCTGCGCTCCTGGTGTCAATCCTCAGAGCCGGAGTGATATGGAAGCTTTTTTTGAAGGACAATTTCTGGTGAGCTTGTGTTTTCTGTGTACTAGCCTGTCAGCAAAAATGAACCTAGGTTCAGTTTCCTCTGGGGAGTCAGAAAATGTGTCTGTAGACATAAATAAAGATACATGGGGCTGGCAACTTAGAAGAAAGACAAGAGTGAACTTGCTGTGTTCCTACCTCCAGTGCTTTTTCAGTATCCCGGCTTTCCCCCTCCAGCTTCCTGCTCTGAACGGTCATATCAGAGCTGAGAAGAGGAGCCTCAGCTGAGTCTGTGAGATGACTGAACAAAGTCTCACAAGTGAGAAGAGCCACACAGACTCTACATTCTTGAGGGTGAAGAGGAATTGGCAAAAACACTGAAGGACTTGGCCTGAGCAAGGAACTGGCAAACTCATGAAAGGTCTTTGCCTGAGCAAGGACCCCCCAGGACAACAACCCCCCCACACACACACCAATGATCTGTGAAGCCCAGGTGACTTTGTTTACTCCTGGGCCCACTAGCTAATCTCTCTAAGAACCAGGACTCCATGGCCTTGGGGCCCTAAATTCTTAGTCTCTAGATTTAGCAAGATGCTTTTATGAGAACATTCTGACCTGAAATATACTCAGGAGTAAGCCTGAGAGTCAACACACTGGAAGCCGTTGACCAACAGCTGAAGGTCCAGGGGGAAACCCACACAGAGACTACATGACAGTGCAGTGTGATCTGGTAAACTGGCGACCCAAGTTCTGGCTCTGTTTGGATGGATAATACAAGCTGGGATTCTCTGACTTGCCCTTTGTAAACAGGAAGGAGGGAGTGAGGGAAAGAAGAAAGAAAAGGGGGGAGGGAGGGAGGAAAAGAGGGAAAGAAGGAAAATGCAAAAGTGAAAAAAGGAAGGAGTGAAGGGGAGGGAGGGAGGGAGGGAAAAAAGGAAGGGGTAAGGGAGGGAGAAGAGAAGAGGATAGAAGAAAAAAGAAAGGGAAAGAGAAAGGGAGGAGAGGTGGTGATGAAGGGGAGGGAGGGAAAAGAGAGGAAAAGAAAAGGAGGAAGAGGGAAGGGAGGGAGGGAGGGTTGGGAAGGAAAGAGGAAAGGAAGAAGAGAAGGGAAAGGGAGGAAAAGAAAGGAAAAGGGAAGGAGGGAAAAAGGAAGGAAGAAAGAAATGAAGGTAATGGGAAAGAGAGGGAGGGGGAGAGGAGGAAGGGGAAGAAGGAAGGGAGGGAGGAAGGGGAAGAAGGAAAAGGACAATAAAGGAATAAAGCCAAGAAGTTCAAAAGAGGACTTCTAAAGTAAAAACTGTTCAGAATAAACAAATATATTTCCCAAAGGTCCCTGTTAACCATGGTTACTCACTTCTTAAGAGAAGGAGGAAAAAAGAAATTACAGAAAAACAGCTTATGAAACTTGAGATCTAGAGAAAAAAAGTTATCATACACTAAAAATTAATTAGAACTAAAAGAAAAAATTGATAATCACATAATATAATCTCAGCCCTTTTTTTTTTCGTTTAAAAATTTATTTATTGTCAGTGATGTACAGAGAGAGGGGTTACAATTTCATATGTCAGGCAGAGAGTACATTTCTTATCAAACTTGTAACCTCCTCATTTCTCTCCTCCCTTCCTCTCTTCCCCCCTCCCATTTCCCCCCTCCAGTTGTGCAGTTAGTTTGCAGCATATAGTTTTGTAAGTATTGCTGTTGCATTGGTTCGCCTTTTACTCTGTCTCTCCACTTTGATGTTCCCCTCCCCTTCGCCAGTTTTGATAAACATATATACACTACCCAAGGTACCAAAATCAGTTATAGTGATATCAGGGATAAAACCATGGGAAAGAAAGAAAAGGCAAAACAAAAAGAAAGACAAAGAAAAAAGGCAGAATTTCACATGGTATGTTAAAAATAACAACAACAATGATAAACCACTTATTTCCATAACTTGGAGTTCATTTCCCTTAGCATCATCTTATGTGTTTATATGTACATAGCTATTGGGCTATTGTGATGTTCACCTATGACTAACCTAGACATATATTAATTATTACCAGTGAGGGAAACCATAGAGTCCATGTTTCTTTGGGTCTGGCTCACTTAGTATGATTTTTTTCCACATCTTTCCATTTCCTTACAAATGGGGCAATGTCATTCTTTCTGTTAGAAGCATAGAATTCCATGTGTACCACATTAGCTTGATCCATTCATCTACTGAGGGGCATCTGGGTTGGTTCCATAGGGATAGTAAATTGTGCTGTGATGAACATAGTTGTGCTGGTAGCTTTAATGTGGCCTTGCTTATAATCCTTTGGGTAGATGCCTAGAAGTGGGATTGCTGGGTTATAGGGAAGCTCTATGATTAGCCTTTTGAGGAACCTCCACACTGCTTCCCAGAGTGGTTGAACAAGTTTACATTCCCACCAACTGTGTAGTGGGGTTCTTTTTTGGCTATATCCCCGCCAGCATCTGTTGTTGTTAGTTTTCTTGATAATGGCCATTCTTACTGGGGTGAGATGGAATCTCAGTGTTGTTTTGATTTGCAGTTCTTTTATGGCCAGTGATGTAGAGCACTTCTTCATGTGCCTCTTGGCCATTCTTATTTCCTCTTCAGAGAAGTCTCTTTTTAAGTCTTTAGCCCATTTATTAAGGGGTGGTTGTTTCTTTGAGGATTTGTTTTGGAGGAACTTAACTTTTTTGAGTCCTACATATATTTTAGTTATGAGGCCTTTGTCTGTTGTATGACCAGTGAAAATCTTCTCCCAATCTGAGGGCTTTCTATGTATCTTGCAAGCTATGTTCTTAGCAGTACAGAAGCTCTGCAGTTTGATGGAATCCCATTTGTCCAATCTTTCTTTGATTTGTTGTGTTTCTGTCAGCCCATTTTTCTTACACAGTAATTGACAAGTGTCACTGGAACACTGAAGGTTTATATTTTGAAAATTCATGCATAACTCATTGGCTTTTAATGTGCTGCTAAATGTGGCTGTGTTTTGAGCATTCCCTTGTTGTCTATCCACATTGTCAAGCACCCACCCATCCTACCCTCTCCTCCCCTCCCCCCCACAAGCTCTGATGTTTACTCTCATTGGCTGGCACTCTACCATGCCTTCAACCTGTTGACAAGCATTTTTAACTGAAACTCATGTTCAGATAGACAAGTATTTTTTCTGACAGCAACCTTCTCCATAAGCAAATGTTTTCGAACACAAATGATTGTTTCCGCAAAGCAAACATCCATCTTAGAGCCAGCAAAGAAGGCCGTGCATCCTAGGGCCCTTCCGCTGTGGGAATATCACTGCTGTGATGTCACTTCCAAGTTTCCTGTTGATCACATCCTCTGACAGATCTCCACAGGTTCCTTTACAAGATGAGTCCAAGAAAAGGCTGCTACGTGGGAGCATTTTCAAAAGATGTGTCTTTGTTGAAAATGGATTGGAAAAGATGTGTAAGATGGGATTTCATTTGTGAATCTACTTGTGATAAGATTATGAGATCAGATTTGTGAAGGGGGATGGTTTGGGTTCCTTTTCTCTGACAAGGAGAGGAGCCAGGCAACAGTAATCAATCCTAACTACTCTGGAGGCTGAGATTTGAGGATTAAGGTTCAAAGCCATCCTCACCAGACAAACCTGTGGGACTATTAGCTCCAATTAACTAGTAAAAAGCCAGAAATAGAGGTACAGCCCAAGTGGTAGAGTGCCAGCCTTGCATGAAAAGCCAAGAAAAAGAAGCCCTGCGTTCAAGCCCCAGAACTGACACAAAAAATGAGAGGTTCAAGTTTGTGTGTGTATGTTTGTGCTCATGTGTGTAGAAGGATCACGGCTGGCTTTTTGAGAAGGATGTTAATGAGAATCATAGCTGATATAACCTAGCTATATTAGTAAGGACTTTTTAAACTTTAGGTGACAAATTAAACTAGTAGCAACCTTTCTATGTCTTTAAAAAAAAATCTCTATTTGCCAGTCCTGAGGCTTGAACTCAGAACCTGAGCACTGTCCCTGAGCTTTTTTTGCTCAAGGCTTGCACATTTAGCCACAGCTTCACTTTCAGCTTTTTTAGTAGTTTATTGGAGATAGTATCTCACAGACTTTCCTGCCTAGGCTGGCTTCAAACCTCAGTCCTCAGTTCTTAATCTCCCGAGGAGCTAGGATTACAGGCCTGATTTGATGGCTCACTTGTGAAAAAAAGACAGGACATGGTTTTCAGGTAAAGATGAATGCAGGAGTTTAGTGACATGAAGTCTGTCTTTCTTTTGTCTCTTAGTTCTGCTTCCTCTGAATTTAATCATAGGTAGAATCTTCTAAGTGATTGTCTTTATTCTTTTGAGTTTGCAATTCCAGGGGAAAGATCCCTTGTCTCCTAATTGCTTCAGTAAAATTCCTGGAATTAAATGTTGTCAGACTAACCTGGGTAGCCTACTGATCCTAGACTAATTACGATGAAGGAAGTGAAGTCTATCGGCTAGCAGGTCCTAGACTGTAGCCTCCACCAATTCACCAGACTTAGATTGGAACAGGAACAGTTCCCCAAAGGAAAATCAAGGTGCTCTAACTGGAAGAGTGGTGATGCATGTGGAAGCTAGCAGCCGCTCCTTCTCTGGGAAGGCTTGGCCCTCTAAGAGCTCCCAGTTAGTAGGGAACATCACCATGAGAAGCCCCAGGTGGGACAGTTGGCAGTTCCTTCTGGAACCCACCATAAGTGTTTCCTAGGAGCAGAGCCTTATCAAGCATCACTCCTAGGGCAAGTATTGCATTCCTCTTCTCTAGTTGCTTTCTAGGGTTGTTAGAAGGAGCCAATAAGATACACGATTTGAAGAAAATATAGCTTCAGTTTTCAAACCCTTTTAGACCTTTGACTTAGTTCTTTCCCTTTACCTTCTTCCTCTTGGAACACAAATGTGAGTTGTAATCCTTGCTTTGACCTGCCAATACTGTGATACCTAGGGCAAGACAAATAACTCTTTTTTTCTAGACAAAACATAATCTCAACCATCCTACAAAGATGCCAGTCACCTCTGTAATTTATGATGTAGTTTAGAGAAAAGTTTTATTAATCAAACCCACTACCTGGTGGCTCCTTATTTTAACTATACTAGCTAAGAGAGGCAAAAATAGTGGTCTCTATTTTTTAAGGACACTACTGGCAGCACATAGTCATGGATATAAGTCAAAGTCAGGGAATTTGTGTTATAACCTGGCTCCAATACTTACATTAGTAGCTGACTGAGCTTAGGTAAGCTGCTAAACATTTCTGTGCCCCAAGGAACTTAACTATAGATCCTGATGTTGAAGCCAGGCACTGGTGGCTCACACAGGTAATCCTATCGACCCAGGTGTTGGAGATCTGAGGATTGAGGTTCAAAGTCAGCCCAGTTATGAAGACCCAATTTATCTCCAATTAACCAGCAATAAGCCAGAAGTGGAGGTGTGTCAAGTGGTAGAGTGCCAGCTTTGAGCAAAAAAGTCAAGTGAGAATAAGAGGCTCTGACTTCATTCCCAAGTAGTAACACACACACACACACACACACACACACACACACACACACACACCCCTAGTATTAAAAACCTAGTATTATGAACATTCAATGTGTTAGTATAGAAAAACAATTTATACCATAGAAAACATTGTGTTTTGTCTTATGTACACTAACATTTTGAAAATTGAGATTTAAGTTTTTAAATTTATTTTATAATTAGCATACATAAATATTAGGCGATTTCAGTGTAATAATTCCATAAATGTATACAGTGTATTATGAATAAGTTCATCATCATCATCATTTTAGGTCTAGATTCCACAAATAAGCAACAACATTCACTACTTGGCTTTTTCAGCCTGGCTTAGTGTACTCAACATGATGCTCTCCAGTTCCATCCATTTTCCTACAAATGACATAACTTATTTTTTCTTTATGGCTGTGTTTTATAATGGATATATGTAACATTTCTTCTTTGTTCATTGGTTGCTAGACACCTCAGCTGATGCCAGAGTTTGGCTATTGTGAACAGAGCTGCAGTAAGAATGGATATGAAGGAATCTTTCTTGTTTACATTCCTTTAGCTATGTATCCAAGGGGACACAGCAAGGTCATAAGATACATCTGTCTTTTCATTTTTTGAGGACAGCTCCACTGGCTTCCATAGTGAGTGCACCAATTCACATTTCCACCAACAATGTCAGAAAGAAACAAAGGAAGGAAGGAAGGAAGGAAGATTTTAAAGGCAGGCACAGGCCTGTAATCCCAGCACTTGGGAGCCTGAGTCAGGAGAATTATGAGTTTGAAGCCAGTATTGCCTACCCTTTCTGAATTTAAAGAGAGTGAGAGGAGAGAGAGGAGAGACAGAGATTTCATATTTCCTATTTGGTATCCTGGAGGTAGCTCAAATTTTTTTGTTCAACTCTAGATGAAAAACAAATCACAATTGTAACCATACAGAGATTATATTATGAAGACAGCATCATGTTCAACTTACCATTGACCATATAATTACCTCGTACTCTGACTTGCCACTTCACTTTAATCTTTACTCTAAATGTCATAATCTTCACAGAAAATGCTAAGGAACCCACAAAATAACTAGGAAGCTAGGAAGTAACTAGTAAACTAGAATTAACTAGTAACTAGTAAGCTAGGAAGCTAGAATTCACTCACTCCAAAAGGTCACAGGCTATAAGATCAACACGCAAGACTGATGACCACTTCTGTGTTTCTGTTTGAAGACTTTCTGTCTCTGTCATGTGCACAAGGGCCTGCAGCCTTCAGATCTGGCCCAAGTCCTGCTTCCTCCAGAACCCCTCTACCTGCTCAATTTTGGGGCAGTAGTACTATGAACCCCATTTATGATATAAATCTCTGCAATATGTGCTCTGTTTGCCTCTCAGAACCATAAGGTTCTGGAGAAAAGGGATTATGATTTGCCTTTATTTTCATATTATTTTGTAGCTGATACACCGTTAGGCACATAGAAGCTCTCATCAAGGTCTTAGTGAATCACTGTGGAATGAAGAAGTAAGTGCATGAGAGAGTGAGTGAATGAATGGATGGATGGATAAGGATATGCATAAATCAATATACAAATATACAATGAATTGGCCCCAATCCTCATCATATAAAAGCTTATCAGACAAAGCCAAAAGAATCAAAGGTAGCTGATAGCTCATGGTGTCTAGAGACCATGGCAGGAGAACAGGATGGAGCTGGTACCCTAGAGAGTTTGAGTCCCCCTCCTGTGCTATGGAATTGCTTTCTTGTGTCCTACCTAATCTTCCAATCCTATGCCTTCCATGACTCCAGTCAGCAAGAGCTGCACACTGAGGGGTCCTCTTTGTACCCCTAAATCTTCCCTGCAGTTGGAGTCTTTGCCCAGGGCCCCCACATAGCTCCTACTCAGCTGTCTGATTTGTTGAATTGCATCTTCATGAACAGTTCTTCCAATGAAGGCAGGAAGATTAAGAGATTCCTCCTTGCAAATGGAATGTCCTGATACAATTACCACATTACCATTATCTCTTGCAAGCTTTCCCTGTGGTCTAATAATTCCCATGAAGATCTTGTAACACCAGCCAGAAATGTGTGGTCCATTTTCTCTTTAATAGGAAATGCCAGCACATGTCTGTGGACAGGCAGATACACTCATATCTCATGTAGGATAATGGCTGAGCCATTCTAAATGAGCCCTACTGAGTATAATCACAGGGCCCAGAAATCTAAGTTTAAAGCATTATGTGATCTAATCTACACAGAGCAAAGAACCAGCAACTTGACTAGTCCCAGCCAAGCATAAAATAATCTGAGAAATCAATCAACCAGTTTTGAACTCTGGAAATTTCATGAATTCTACACAGAATACCGAGTAAAAATGGCATAATACTCTGGGCACCAGTAGCTCACGCCTGAAATCCTAGTTACTCAGGAGACTGAGATCTGAGGATGGTGATTCAAAGCCACAGTGGGCAGCAAGGTCCATGAGACTCTAATCTCCAATTAACCACCAAAAAAACTGGAAATGGAGTTGTGGCTCAAAGTGGTAGAGCATCTGCCTTGAGCTGAAGAGCTCAGGGACAGGTCCCAGGCCCAGAGTTCAAGCCCCACATCTGACAAAACAAACAAAAAAAATCATCTTTGGAAGGATTAATGAAGTCTCATTTAATAACTACGTTTCTAGACTTCTGTGTCAGAGGTAAGCAAATATACATACTCAATGGAAGCCCTTTATGGCTGAATGCTATGGTATTGGGAGGCATATCAAACACAGAGGTCTCCCAAGACAGCAGTCTAGTGAAGAAAGACAGGAGGGATGGCAAAGAACAGATAATTTCTCACATCTCAGGAGGATCTCAGAATCTTCCTTGGCCTGTCATTTCCGTGGCTTCCTTCCAGAGAGGTTCCTGACTAATAGATGTGATACCTCAATGTATCCTAGGAACTCGTTACGCTGCCCAGGAATGGGAGCCTGACCCAACACAATGATCTCGTACCTCGTAGGTGGCCTGGTTTAACATCTCTGCCTATAGGTAAACTCTGTGCTAGAAGGGGGTTGACTGACCAGTGTGATTTTAGCATAGAGCCTTTGGTCCATAACAGAGAAGAGGGAAAGAATGTAACTCACCTCACACAGCACAGTGGAAAGGGAATAGAAAGATGTCAGCTGTTGAAGACACATCAAGATATCCATTCTCTAGAAGACACACCAAGATGACTATTCTCTAGCCACCCAGTTTCTTTCTTTTGTTTTTGCCAGTCCTGGGGCTTGAATTCAGGGCCTGAGCACTGTCCCTGAGATTTTTTTGCTCAAGGCTAGTGCTCTACCACTTGAGCCACAGCACCATTTCTGGCCTTTTCTATACATGTGGTACTGAGGAATGGAACCCAGGGCTTCATGCATGCTAGGCAAGCACTCTACCACTAAGCCACATTCCCAGCCCCTGCACAGCTTGAAAAGATATCACAGCCTTGGGGGCTGGGCTCTTTGACTTAGAGGTATATTGAGTGGTTGCCTTTTTTCCATCCAAGATCCCAACTCAAGGTATAGAACTATTACCCAGTAGGGGCCGTTAGGGTACACAGAGGCCATTCTAGTACCCTCTGTCTGGACAGAGGCTTTAGTGTTATTTTACTTATTTTACTGTTTAAGCTTTAAGTGAAAAAAAATCCAAAATTCATTATCGAATTCTCCATCTTCAATGCATACATGTATGTATTATGTATGTGTGTGTGTGCATGCATGTATTTGTGCCAGCCCTGGGGCTCCAACTCAGGGCCTGGGCACTGTCCCTCTGCTTTTTTGCTCAAGCTAGCACTTTACAATTAGAGCCACAGAACAACTTCTAGCTTTGTGGTGGCTAATTGGAGATAAGAATCTCACAGAATTTCTTACCCAGACTGGCTTTGAACCACCAGCCTCAGATCTTAGCCTCCTGAGTAGCTTGGACTATAGGTGTGAGTCACTGGCACCCAGCAGGGGTCACATTTTTTAATGTAAATGCAGCACATGTTATACAATGTGCAGGCTACGCAGCTAAGATCAAAATTAAATTAATGATGGGCAAAATGAGAGATCTGAGAAAGGAGAAGTAGTGTTGTTTCTTAGCTTTTTCACTCAAGATTGGTGCTTTGCCACTTGAGCCACACCTTCACTTGTGGTTTTCTGTTGGATAATTGAAGATAAGTCTTTCAGATTTATCTGCCCACACTGTTTTGAACCATGATCCTCAGATCTCAGCCTCCTGAGTAGCTAGGATTACAGGCCTGAGCCACCAGTGCCCAGCATGGCATTCTGGTTTAACAACCTGTATTTCATCCTAGATGAAGTCGTGAATTGCCCATGGGTTTTCTTCCTGGAGAACATTCGCACTCTCCCCGAGCATGGGCCTCTTTAGTCCATTTTGTTGCTGTGAGAAACAGTGCAGTTGTAAAGACAGCAGGGCAGTGTGCTGGCTTTGCATGAATGCAAGCAGTGATCTCAACTGGCATGTGCCAACTCTCCTTTCCACATGTGTGAGGAGTTGCTGAGTCTGGAGATGTGCATGGGGTGTAGGAGCTTTAGAGAGGATAGAACTTGAAGCTCACACTTGGCTCGAAGTCCTCAGAGGAGCAACAGCTATTAGATGGAGGGAAAGCCCCCATGTACACATGGTAACAGAGGTGCCAACAGAGGTTACTAGCGGGTTGAGTGTGTGCCTCCAAAGGACAGCTTAGAACAGATTAGCAGTGGAGGTAAAGCTGGTCTCTGTCTCTCAAAAAGCATTCCCTCACTCAACAAATGCTCAGCTGCCTTCCATCACCAGGACACACACACGCTAAGATCCAGGGAACAGCGTGAAGGACAGGGGCAGCTCTTACACACACGCTAAGATCCAGGCAGCAGCATGAAGGACAGAGGCAGCTCTTACACACACAGCACGCACAGCCCCACAGCCATCAGGTGCCTTACACAAAGGCATCTGGCAAATTTCAGCAAAGTCAAGAAAACTCAGGGTTGTACGAGGTATTCAGCCCATAGCTAATTTTATTGAGGTACAATTGACGCCCTGGGTGGCGGTTCCAGCGGCAAGGAGGCATCATTGTTTGAGGCTAGCCGTGGGAAAAAATGTAAGGCTGTATCTGAAAAGTAACCAGAACAAAGAGGACTGAGGGCATGGCTCAAGTGGTTGAGTACCTGCCTTGCAAGCAAGAGGCCCTGTACCCGGAACTGTACTGCCAAAAATGTATATATTTAAGATGTACAATGTCATAATGTGTATTGTGAAATTATTTCTACAATCAAACTAACATGTCTGTCATCTTTCATGATGCTATCTTTCATGATGTGTATGTGTGTGTGTGTGTGTGTGTGTGTGTATGAGAGAGAGAGAACAAAAGCATGGCTTTTTTAAAACGAGAAGACTATCATATTTATATAAAATAAAAAGAAGATAGAAGACAAGATTCTACAGAGACATATACAAGGTGAGAGCGAGACATAAAGAAAGGCTGATCTTGAAAATTAAATGGTTGCAATCACATCTGTTCAGTGATCTTATTTGTTTGGGGTTGATTGTTTTGAAATGATGACTATGGAGAAGACTTTCTTGATCTTTCCACAGTCTTCTTCTGATTGTAGTGCTGACAAGGCGAGTGGGCTTCCCTCCAGTCTCATAAAAGAGCCAGGCAGACCTGTTGCCAGCCAAAGTTCCAGCCCTGCCCACGCCTACCTCCAACGGTGTGCACCCATGTCTCTACCCATGTGGGTATTCCTATTCAGGTAACGTTTAAATCTTGGTCATGTCTTGACGAAATTGAGAAGTGGTGAGTTTGTGAGAAGTAAAAGGGAGTTGTGCCTGACTGAGTGGTGTTCCTGCTCAGAACACGGTCTTCTTTGGGAATAGGTCTTGGGAGATGTATTTTAGATAAAGGCATGCTAAAGCTAGGTACAGTGGCTCACACTTGAGATCCCAATTGCTCAGGAGGTAGACATAAAGGAGTATGGCAAGCAAAAAATTAGACCCCCACCAAATAAAAATAGTAGGTCAGGAACAGGGGTTCATATCTAAATCCTTGCTACAAGGGAGGCAGAGGTGGGCGGGTCACAGTCTGAAATTGACAACAAGCAAAAATGTGAGCTCCTACCTTAAAAGTACAACAAAATAGGGTTGAAGGCATGGCTGGAGTGCTAGAGCATCTGCCTAGCAAGCCGAGGGCCTCCGAGATCAATCCCATTACTGCCAGGAGAGAATGAAGGAGAAGGACCCATCAGATTAGAATAGACTCAGGCATCCAAGAATAGGAACTTTTAAATAGAACCCCTAAAAACCAGCCCTAGTGTGTCCCTAAAACTTGGCAGTGACCTAGGAGCCAGGAAAGAAGAATTGCTGGAACAGCCCTCTGGAGTGTCTCACCAAGTGCCCAAATTCAACATCTTTGAAATCACTTGCAAGGTATGAAGTGTGCAGTCAAACCCTGGGTTTGAATTCTGACTTTACTACAGAAATCACTGAGTGACCTTGGACATGTGTTCTTGCCTGGGAAATAAGACTAAGATACTGAACTCTCACTGCCTCAATATTTTCCATAAGACTTGGGAAAAAAATGTCTACCCTCAATTCACTCTCCAAATTGTAGAACTGCTCTAAGTAAAATGCTCACTGTCTCTCTTGGCCCCTGATAGTTAATTTTAGTCATTATTTTGACATAATGTTTTGTTGCTGTTGTTTGAGGCAGGGTCTCACTAGGCCTAGGCTGGCCTTAAACTCAGGATCCTCCTGCCTCAGCCTCCCTAATGCTGGGATTATAGTTGTGTACCACCAGGATGAGGTCCAACGTAGTTACTAACAGCTCCTCTTTCACTCCCAAAATTTGTCATAAAAACTGACCATGAATTTCCTGGTTACTTGGCTTTGAGAATCTCTGTGGGCATGACAGAAAAGGTTTATGGCACACAGCAGAACCTGGTCCAGATGTGGCGGGGAGCACAACAGTCAGAGCTTAACCTCTGCGTTTCTCCTGTGGCTTTCTACACATATCCACACATGGTGTTTATTTTCAGGAATTTGTTTCAATGTGAAAGGAAAATGCTGTTGGTCTGAGTACCGAATGGTATTGCATTTCAAACCCAAATTACTCACCAATGTGTTTAATGAGTAGACGATTGGTTTTCTTAGAGCTTTCTAGGATGCAGAAACCCTTAGTGGGTTGTTCCATGGAGGCTTAAGCTGATCAGTGGTATTTGGAGCAAATTGATTGCAATTTTTGACTAAGCCTGGAGTTCATTATAATTCTTATATTTAAAATAATGGAACAGACTCTGCCTCTTTCCTTAAACCCACTATCTGGCACATTTTCAGGAAAAAAAATTAAATTGATGATGATTGAAATTTGCCTCAGTGGGTGGAGAGGATGAACAGCACAGGCGTGCATCCCTTGTGGGGCCCCTTCCTGAGAACCGACAGAGGAGACACCGGTTACACCGTTCATTGTGCGGTGGAGAGTGAGAACCCTGCCCCTAACCCGCAGTCTCAGAGCCACCCTCCCTCTAAAGGCAAGTGGGACAAAACGCCATCTCCCTTGGAGAGAGAGCTCCCATCCTTCCCTAGGACAGCGATGGAACTTTCCGGAGGTGTTCATGTCATCGTGAGGCACTGAGCTCTGGGAGCCCCCGGGGCTCCCCGCAACTGGTTCCCAGATGTTCCAGCGGAGCGGTGTCCCTGGGCTCTCTATTGCTGCGAGGTTCCCTCTGGGGCACAGAAGGTCCCACCCCCAGCCAGCCGTGGTCCCCCACCCCCAGCCAGCCTTCCGCTGCCATTGCAAGCAACCACCACACACTCTGAAGCTGCAAATCCACAGACAGGCTATCTCGAGGCTCCAGAGGGCAGAAGTTGCAGACCAACCTTACAGGACAAACCAGGTGACCTCAGGACTCTGCCCCAGGGTAGATTTACCCACTCTGTCACCCTGGCAAGTGGCACTGCTATGTAGCCTGCCCCCTCCCTCCATCCTCAGACCTACCATGGGGCACCATCAGAGGCATCACGGGCCCTGTTCCTCCGGTTCCTCCGCCTCTCCTCTTGTAAGGAGTCTGAGGCTGGCCTGGGTCTACTGGGGACTCCAGGACACTTGGCTCACATCAAGGTTCCCACTGGTGCTCACCGGCAGCCTCTCACACTGTGCAAAGTCACGTAGTGACACACTCCAAGAGCTCGGATTGGGCACGTAGAGGACACGGCTCTACCCAGCACATCCCCTCTCTGGGGAGGCTGAATTCAGGCCCTACTGGAAATCGAGGCTAGGGAACCTGCACTTTGCCTTGCTTTCCTTGCCCCCTCACCACCACCTGGCGCAGAAATCACTGCCCTCCCTCTCCCAGGAGTTTGGGGAGGGGGCAGAGGCTAGTGGCTTTAAAGGCTACAGAACCAGCCTTCCGGACTTTTGCTTTTTGGAACTGGCTGTCCCTCGCTGTCAGTGTGGCCCCTGTGACTGGACTGGACTTATTTCAGTGGTTAATTTCATGTTAGGTCACTTTTACCTCAACTTGTAAAACTGCAAACCAACCAACAAACAAAAGGTAATTTGGAACTGGCAGAGGACTAGACACCAAGTAGTGATTTTAGTATTTATTGGTTATTTCACTAGAGTCAAGCACCGTAACTCCCTCCCAGAGCCTCAACTCCTCCACAGTAAAGCTAGGCTGTGTTTTATCACCTACTTCATAGAATTATTGAAGGAGCAAAATGTCTTATTTGACTTGCAGGGTAATTGTGTCATGTAAAAGTAATAGAAAATGCTGAAAAGGTGACGTTGATCAAGATGCATTGTACTCATAAACTGGCCCATTGAACTGAAACGCCTTTGTACACTTCTTTTTCTTTTCTTAGTCTTCCTTTTATTTTATTTTTTATCAGCTTCTTTTTTTTATTTTTTTATTTATTTATTTTTTTATTGTCAAACTGATGTACAGAGAGGTTACAGTTTCATACGTTAGGCATTAGATACATTTCTTGTGCTGTTTGTTACCTCCTCCCTCATTCCCCCCTCCCCCCTCTCCTTTCCCTTCTCTCCCCATGTTCAGTTGGTTTACACCAAACAGTTTTGCAAGTATTGCTTTTGTAATTGTTTGTCTTTTTACCCTATGTCCCTTGATTTTGGTATTCCCTTTCACTTTCCTAGTTCTAATATCAGTATACACGGTTTCCAATGTACTCAGATGAGATACAGTGATAGCGCGGGTACAACCACAGGAAGGGGATACAAGAGAATCATCAACAATAGAAGCTATGGTTTCACATCGCATATTGGAAGTAATTACAACAGTGATATAACAGTCATTTCCATAACATGGAGTTCATTTCACTTAGCATCATCTTATGTGTTCATAAGGGCATAGCTATTGGGCTCTTCTGATCCTCTGCTGTGACTAGCCTAAACCTGTGTGAGGATCAAATCTTAGTCTTCCTTTTAAAGACCAGCATTTTTATGGAATTTTTCTGTTGCTTGAGTTTAGTAGAAGGATTAGTTTACCAGAATCCAGGGAACACAGGCATATTTAGTAATGCTGATGTAATAAAATTACTGCCTTGCTATCCCATTGAAGCTTAACTGATCTGATAAGGTCTGGGAGACATGTTTAAGCAATGGGGTAACAGGTGTACGTATTCATTATGCTGTTCTTATAATTTCTTTTTAAGAGCTCATTCCACCTGGTATATAAAACTGTGTTGGGTTGTGTTTGTATTAACTTCATCTCTTAATTGTTTCATTTTCTCTGGTGTTTGGGTTTAAAATGGGGAGACACTGCGAGAAATACAGTTTTAGAGAACGTTGTTATTGTGTGAACTCTGTGCAATATATTTATAAAAACTAAGGTGTTATGCTCTAATACATACCTGGTCTCTTGGAGATATATGTTTTATATATCTTGCTGATCCAAGGATTCTGTGTACACTCCTTTTTTTTTTTTTTTCCTGGCCAGTCCTGGGGCTTGGACTCAGGGCCTGAGCACTGTCCCTGGCTTCTTTTTGCTCAAGGCTAGCACTCTGCCACTTGAGCCACAGCGCCACTTCTGGCCGTTTTCTGTATATGTGGTGCTGGGGAATTGAACCCAGGGCCTCATGTATACAAGGCGAGCACTCTTGCCACTAGGCCATATCCCCAGGCCCTGTGTATACTTCTTAAAGATAATTTTAAAAATTAAAAAGAAATTGTAAAGAGAATAAAATGCTAGATATTATTGTTCTTTAGATAATAGCCACTAAACTGCACAGTCAGTCTGAAAATTGAAGCCTTTCCTCCATATGTTTTAAGGTCCAAATTGTGATAAATATGCTCACAACGTGTGTGTGTGTGCTGGTACAGGGCTTAGGTGTGTGTGCGTGTGTGTGTGTGCTGGCACAGGGCTTAGGTGTGCATGTGTGTGCTGGCACAGGGCTTAGGTGTCCGTGTGTGTGCTGGCACAGGGCTTAGGTGTGTGTGTGTGTGTGTGTGCTGGCACAGGGCTTAGGTGTGTGTGCATGTGTGTGTGTGCTGGCACAGGGCTTAGGTGTGTGTGCATGTGTGTGTGTGCTGGCACAGGGCTTAGGTGTGTGTGCATGTGTGTGTGTGCTGGCGCAGGGCTTAGGTGTGTGTGCATGTGTGTGTGTGCTGGCGCAGGGCTTAGGTGTGTGTGCATGTGTGTGTGTGTGCTGGCACAGGGCTTAGGTGTGTGTGCGTGTGTGTGCTGGCACAGGGCTTAGGTGTGTGCGTGTGTGCGTGTGTGTGCTGGCACAGGGCTTAGGTGTGTGCATGTGTGTGTGCTGGCACAGGGCTTAGGTGTGTGTGCATGTGTGTGTGTGTGCTGGCACAGGGCTTAGGTGTGTGCGTGTGTGCGTGTGTGTGCTGGCGCAGGGCTTAGGTGTGTGCGCGTGTGTGTGCTGGCATAGGGCTTAGGTGTGTGTGCATGTGTGTGTGTGTGTGCTGGCATAGGGCCTAGGTGTGTGCGTGTGTGCGTGTGTGTGCTGGCACAGGGCCTAGGTGTGTGCGTGTGTGTGTGTGTGCTGGCACAGGGCTTAGGTGTGTGCGTGTGTGCGTGTGTGTGCTGGCGCAGGGCTTAGGTGTGTGCGTGTGTGCGTGTGTGTGCTGGCACAGGGCTTAGGTGTGTGTGTGTGTGTGCTGGCATAGGGCCTAGGTGTGTGCGTGTGTGCGTGTGTGTGCTGGCACAGGGCTTAGGTGTGTGCGTGTGTGCGTGTGTGTGCTGGCGCAGGGCTTAGGTGTGTGCGTGTGTGCATGTGTGTGCTGGCGCAGGGCTTAGGTGTGTGTGCGTGTGTGTGCTGGCATAGGGCCTAGGTGTGTGCGTGTGTGCGTGTGTGTGCTGGCACAGGGCTTAGGTGTGTGCGTGTGTGTGCTGGCGCAGGGCTTAGGTGTGTGTGCATGTGTGTGCTGGCACAGGGCTTAGGTGTGTGCGTGTATGCATGTGTGCGCGTGTGTGTGCTGGCACAGGGCCTAGGTGTGTGCGTGTGTGCGTGTGTGTGTACTGGCACGGGGCTCTGGTGGGGCCCAGGCAGTGCCCCTTTGCTCTTCCCACTCTAGTACTGCCCGCCGGCACTCTAGGACTGGAGCCACACTCCACTTCTGGCTTTTTTGGATGGTTATTTGGAAACAAGCAGCTCACTGACCTCCCTGCTCTGCCTCATTTCCAACCTTAATTCTTACATCTCAGCCTTCCGAGCGGCTAGGATTCCTGGTATGAGCCACTGGCGCGCAGCTATAACTTTCTATTTCTACTTACGCTGCAAACAAAGCAATATGGTAGATCTTAATTCAGATCAGCAGGCAACATTTTAAAGATCCACTCTAGAACACCAAGTCTCATTATCAAGTAACATTAGGAAGGAAGAGAAAACACTTCACACTTCAGTGGACGGGTGGCAGCATGAATGATTTGCGTGTTCACGGGGTACAGAGACACCGCAGATCTCTGTGGATCTTTATTCTTCCTTGAAACAGGTCTTCACAGTGTTTTCAACAGTGATGATAAACATATGGAGGAGAAGAGCTAAGGAAAAAGATCATTAAGAACACAAATAGGAACAGAGGAAGTGTGCAGGGCTGACAAAGAGGGTGAATGAAGATGAATATGGTCCGCTTGCTTGTTAGCATGTGTGGAAATAGAACAAGGAAGCCTGTTGGGATTGCTTCAGAAGTGGGAAAGGAGGGTGGAAGTGGCCAAAGTGGGGGGAGGTTGATTGGGATGCTTGTTTACACGTATGAAAATGTCACAACGAAGCCTTCCTTCTATAAAGAATGTGTGCAAATAAAAAAGAAAACAAATAGGACTGAATTCATCCTTGTAATGGATTTATTACTCTGCTAGTAGGAAATGCCTTCCCCACACAAATTAGGGTTCTGAGGAATTTGACTTAAAAATACAAATAACAGCTGAGAGCTGGTCGCTCATACCTGTAATCCTAGATACTCCGGAGGCTGAAATCTCAGCATTGCTCTGAAAGCCAGCCTCAGCAAGAAAGTCTGTGGGACTCTTATCTCCAACTAAGTACCAACAAAGTCAGACATGGGCGGTAGCTCAAATGGTGGAATGCTAGCTTTAAACGAAAAGCTCAG